>NW_022992351.1:7767102-7814735 GCF_902827175.1 Gymnodraco acuticeps
TGGTTCTCAACTGGTCAGGCCTCGGGACCCACTTTTTCCTTAGTCAATAGATCGCGACCCGACATTTTGAACCACTCAAATCTATTCAACAAAAAATCGTGCAGTAAAATATACTCTTTTCAGCATACATTATTAATTAAAGTGAAGTACAGTGCATATATCTCTTATATCCCTTCACAGAACTAAAGTATGACTTTAAATAAGGTTTAATGAGATGATGCAATCAAAGCTGAACTGCATAACATAAAAAGGCCCGCATGCTGAAAACCCAACCCCAGAAGGGGGGTCTGGGGGGATTCTCCCCCAGGAGATTTTTTGAAATACTAACATATAAACTACCCATTCTGGTACACTCTGAGAAGAAAATAAATAAATCTATTACTACCCGACATATTAATAATATTTTATGCCATTGTTTGTTTTTCACTTTGTTCTGACAGCTTGCTGCTCCTCACAGAGAGAAGAGCAAAGAGGAGATAGTCTGTGTGAATTACTTTAAATTGTGGGTAAGGGTAGATAGCTCCCATTGTTCTGTGACCTGTCAATCATCAAACTGGGGGTCATATTTCATTATGTGTTCATTTCTATCTGAAGTTGTACCCATGGATGTATAAAGAATAGTTCTACCGCAAAGTTATTTTCCGTGGGGACTTCCGGCAACAATCTTGATTCTGATCAAAGGCCAGAAGACTCGAAAAAACATCAGCAAAGATGTTTTATTGAGAAGATGATCACTAAGTGACAGAAGTTTTCAAAACCGTTCATGGTCTCCGGTACTTCCAGTCCAACGCCTACTGCATGCACAGCGTTAGAAAATCGGGCCTTCAAAATAAAAGTTTGACTTTTTTCCCCCAAATTTTTTTTCTTTTTTTTCTAAGTTTTTTGTCTTCATTTGTCTCACACATCTGCGACCCACTTGAAACGGGTCCGCGACCCACTTTTGGGTCGCGACCCACCAGTTGAGAACCACTGATTTGGGATATGTTGGTACATTTACCAACAACCAGACATGTTTAACATCAGTGCTGATCTTTTTAAATCTCTCAAATATTTTTATTCCACATTTAGTGAAGGTCTAAACAGTAAGAAAATGAAATGAGTCTTGTTTTTGAATTGAGTCAATTAACACAGTTAAAAAAGACAAGGAGATTTTGCATTTTAAGTCTGTTTATCCGTCAGCATCACATGAAAACAAATGGCCTGATATTCATGCATTTGTGGGCATGTGCAAAGAAAGAACTCATTAAATGTTGAAGCAGATCAAATATTGCTGCATATGCACAAATCATGGTTTTGTTTACATTGCGAGATACAGCGTCTGTGTTGCATTTATCTTATGTCAGAATAATGATACAAATGTGACTGATAATATGATCAATATGTTGTTTTCAAGGTTTGAGAAATAAAACAGAAAACCCTTCTTTGTAGCTTTGTATTCCCACATTATGACAGCTAGACACACACAACAATGAAGGTCGCTACATAGAAAGTCAGAAACTTACCAAAGGAAGAAAGGTTGATCCTCTGGGGAACATTAATATTTACGTTTCCGGACCAAATGTTATAGATCTTACATTTTATCAGTGCTTTGTTGTTTGCGTGGTTAGACATGTATACGCATTTGATGTTCATTTTGACTGAGAGCACAACTCCAGCAAGTTTAAAGAGCAAATTGATAGTTTCCGGAAATAAATGGAAACAATAGCTACCTGAAAAAAAATTCTAAAGTTTAAATTTGACTGCATGCAATGCGATATAATCAGTATTTCAATAATATATACAGTAAATGCAAACAATCTGGTGGTAGATTTGGTGTTTTAACAATGGTTGCTGCTAACTGTGGCTAAATTGCAATTGCCCGGAGTGTTTATAATCCCTGTGTGAAAGTGTCTGTCTGGTTGTCTGGCTGCCTTTCAGAAGAGTGTGTACAACTGCAGGTCTCTTTTGTGTGTCGGTGTAACATCTGAGTGTTACTGTTGTCGTCAGTGTCTCTCAGTGGGCACAAGTGTGTCTGTGTGGGTCTTTGTGCGTGCTCTCTGTGTGCGTCTTGTGTTTGTGTCCTTTAAATCAACAAGAGGAGTGCTGCGCTTAATGGGCTCTAAAACCTGCCGACTCACTAACATTTTGCATTGACGGAGCCAGAGAGAGAGAGAGACAAACAAAGAGAGGGAGAGAGGGAGTTTGTGTGGGAGAGAAAGAGAGAGAGATACAAATGATATGTAGGAGAGATTAAGGTGTTTCTGAGAGAGAGAAAGAAAGTGGAGGTGAGAAAGTGGAATAATGTGTACGGTGTACGCTCAATAAATAAATGTGTGTGCAAATTTCCCAATCCAGGGTCCAGTTTCCATTACCAGACACTGTGTTACCATGGAAACATGCTGATGATGTAGCAGGACATTCAGTAGGATGTTCTTGTGCTTTATTGGCCATGAAATACATATTTGTTTGGATTTAAGTGGCCATTGCTTCTAAACTACTAATAAAAAATGATTCACTTTGAACCTTTTCTTTACTGTGCTGTGTCAGAGGTGGTCACAGGGAATGCATCACAAAGTGGTGTTACGCGCAAACACTGGTATTTTATGCAGGTATTCTCATCACAACCCTCGATAAAAGGCCAGCGTTTGACATGTTTCACATTGCTGCTGCTGGATGAAAACCTTGGACACACAAAATATATTTGTATGCGTTTTATCTTACAAAATGTTTTTTCTGTGAACGCTACAGTATGACCATGAAACTTGCCAAAAAAAAAAGGACGTTTTATCAGGAATGGACATTTCTTGAAGAATAAAATGATGATGATACTTTTTTATGACCTAGGATCAGTAGCCGCTTTCACACCAAGTACTTTGCCGTACTTAATGCCGCCACTTAGTACCCCAGGGCACTAAATACCAATCGCGTTCACACCGGAGTACTTTTCCCTGAGGGAAGATTACGCAAATGAGCCGCTGACGTCACTTCGTCTTCTTCTGCTTTGGGTTTACTGGTAGGCCGCAAACTACTTCACGGCGTATACTGCCACCCGAAGTCCCCGGCCGGAAGTCCCTGGAGTTGGAGACTGGCTTCAGTAGAAGCAGCTGGGAGTCCCAGCAGCTTCTACTGAAGCCTTCCGAGTAAATCGCCAGAACGCCAACACCTCCTCATCTCCACCGCTCCCATGTTTTCTTTTGTGTTACCATAAGTTATTCTCTCTCCGTTGGTGCGCGGGGCTAATGCTAATGCTAATAATGCTAATGCCAGCAAATACAATGGCAGCTTCAAAAAACTTTTCAGAGTTTTACGGGGCGTGGTTTGCAATTCGCCCAGCCAATAGAAATTGGTACTTTTTTGGTACCACCTCTCTAGCAGGCACTAAAAATGGGGGTAAAAGTTCCCGGCACTAAGTACTCTTTTTGGTGTGAACGCGACATAAGGGGTACTAACGGAACTAAACGGGAAAAGTACGGGGAAAAGTACTCTGGTGTGAACGCGCCTATTGAAAAACTGTGCGATTACCACTTAAAAACTGTGGGTTTTGCAGCAAAGTGTGACTGTGCTATCATAAATAAAAGGAATGATCTTACTGTAAGTCAGCAGGAAGCTGTGAATCTGATCAAAGTCAAGTCAAAGATACCTTTCTAATTGCTTTTACAAAAAAATGAAACAGGTTGCCAAGCCAACTGTTGTTGTAACCAGGGAAAATGTTTTCTTTGTTGTTGTGCCTCATACCTGTTGGCCTCATTGCCTCTTGTTTTTGCAGCCCCCACGCACATTATTCGGCCGACAGTGAAGTGCTTTTGCAAAGTTAGAAAAGTTAGATGACTAACATTTTCTCTGTCTTGTGCTTTCTCCTCTTGTCCTCTCTACACAGGAAACAGTAGAATATGCCTTCCTGATCATTTTCACTATAGAGACATTTCTGAAGATTATTGCCTACGGCCTGGTCATGCACCAAAACTCCTACGTCAGAAACGGCTGGAACATGCTGGACTTTGTCATCGTCATAGTGGGGTAAGTTCATAGGTAGAGCATAAAATGTACGTGTAGACACCCAGGGTCAAAGATATAAACACACACACTCACATTGTTTCTTACAAACTGAAGCAATACACACCATGGCTTATCCTGTTCCCTGTTGTACCTAGACCCATAATCACTCATGAATTGCAAAAGCATTACAGCTGCAACGATTAGTCCGGTGTTTTAACAGAAAATATTAATTACATATTTTATTTAGCAATTTCTCATGCAAACATGGTCAGAAAATGCTGTTTTCAGCCTCTCAAATACGAGACTTCCTGTTATCTTCTTTTTATATCCTTTCAAACTGAATATTTTGGGTTTTGGACTGAGAAAACAGACATTATTTTGGACTTTAAGAAACTGGGATGGACATTTTCCTCTATTTCCTGACATTTGATATACCAAACAATTCATCCATTAATCTAGAAATGAATTGGCAGATTAATCAATAATAAAATGATCTTAAAATTCCCTCCGCTATTTGCCTGACTCACAGCTGATCCTTATAATGTCCAGTAAAAAGCTGGCAGTAATGTTTCGGCAAACACACACACACACACACACACACACACACACACACACACACACACACACACACACACAGCCTTGTTTAGAGTGATGGGTTATCAGTGGACCACCTGGCCCCATAGGACTTCAATGTAAACTGTGATGAGCGGTGAAAAGCTATAGGTAAACACACATAAAGCATGTCATACACTTGCTCACACACCCAGAAGCAGGTACACAGAGGACACATGGCTTTGTTTTCTGTTTTCATCTCTCCCCCTTTGCTTCTCTTCTCTCCATCAGGTTGTTCAGTGTGGTTCTAGAGATGATAACCAAAGACGCTGACTCGGGTGGCCAATCTGGAGGAAAACCCGGGGGCTTTGATGTCAAGGCCCTCCGAGCCTTTCGCGTGCTACGACCCCTCCGCCTTGTCTCTGGAGTTCCTAGTGAGTTCACATGGAGCTGTTTCTTGGTTTAAAGCACGTATTTTCCCCTTTTAAGCCCTGCACAACCTTCTAAGGCTTTTAATCAGGGTGACAATGGGTGGAGTCAGGCACACAAACCTAAATGTCAGGTTGGTTTAAAAGTGGATCCAGTCGCTGAACACAGACAAACAGGCAGGTGAAGTTTACCTGAGTAGCCCCTGCAGATGGAAATTGATTAAAAAGTAAGGATGACTGAAGACAACAGACGAGGAATGGAGAAGGTTGTTGGCCAGAAGGCAGAATGGCAGACAAACAGACAGGAATCCTGGAGCAGGAAAAGCAGGAGCATTAAGTAGGAACACAATAAATAATCTCCTCAAAACATACTAGAGCTAGTGTAGGTAGTGTTCTTTTGTCAATTAATATGTTTTATAAACCTGGAGAAATAGATGGTGGGTTAGCCAGCTAGCAACAAAGGGCTGCGCTAATGAGCATGTTAGCCTAGCTTGTAAGCCTCAGCTAGCTCGCAGAGTGGTGGGAGCAGGCAGTAGTTAGACAACCAAGTCGCTGCCAAGCCTAATTCGGGTTTCACAGCAACTCACCAGAATCCTATGTGTGACGTCAGGGACACCATGTTGATTTATATACAGTCTATGCATGTGACACACAGCTGAGCAGCATATTAAATGTAACTCTCACCTAAAGCTGACAAGGACAAGAGAACCTTTGTTGTTGAAGAAAGCAGGGAAACACGCAAACATAATGAAAAGCACCCAAAGGTCACCAAACTCTAGGAAACAACAACAACAACAACAACAACAATAACAGTGTAAATAAAGGCGCAATACAGCTAACAGGTGAGTGAGAAACAGCTGTCAATCGAGCAGTGTGTACACACCACACAGTGTTTAGAAAGAGTCTAATCAGACGACAAAAGTTGAAAATACACCTGTGCATGAAATGTTAGTGTGAGGGAGGTTTTATACAACCTAAATATTATATATATTTCCATCTGCTTAGTCCAATCCCATAATTATCCAGGAGACACTGCCTCCTTCACTGTTTCTGTTCTTGTCTGACCTTACATGAAGTTGCCCTAATGTGTCTGTATTCTTTGAGTTGCCATAGCGATGCATCATCTCCCAGTCTCTGGGCAGACGGGACCTCTGGGAAAGATGAGCTGAGACGACATTTTCAGTTCTATTCTCGTTTAACATTTGTCTTTGTCGGATGGTATGTGCAGTTTAATTAAACGGTGATATTTGGGCTTGTTTGCTGATGCCACCGAGGGTTGGCTTCTATTCCTATTCAGTCCTATCAGAGGCTTTGAGAGAAATACACCAGGCCATTACAACAACCCAAAGATTGCAGGGGTTCTGTATGAGTCTGATAGATTTTCTGTGCTTATTGTTTCTTTATATGATTGAATTGAGAAAATAATTCATCAGTAATGAAAGTTATTCATGTATGAAAGGCAGTTGACCTAATAATTAAAACAAAAGCTGATGTTAGTTCAGTTTACCAAATGCTTGAGTGTTCCAGTGTATTCTCTGAATACCTTGAAGGCCCTGACGGTTCACCACTGGTTTACAGTATGGATATTTCTGTCTGTTTGACCCTTGCCTCTGTGTGTTTGCAGGTTTACAGGTCGTTTTAAACTCCATTATTAAAGCCATGGTTCCCCTGCTCCACATCGCTCTGCTGGTCCTCTTTGTCATTATCATCTATGCCATCATTGGACTGGAGCTCTTCATTGGCAAAATGCACGCCACATGCTACATGAGACAAACAGGTATGGTTTCAATGAGTGTTGTTACATTTTTGGTTTAATTTAATATGGGTTTTAGCAATGAGACTTGCCCTTTTTCACCTTTTAAACCCTTTTAAAATCCCACATACATCCCGCAGTATGAGCAGGCGTATGTCATTTTAGGATGGATGCAGGTTTTAATCCCTGACACATGTACCTTGTATTTCAATGGTGGCAAGCCAGGGTTTCCCACACATAGACTATACTTGGGCGGGCCGCCCAGGTATATTAACGGCCGCCCAAGTATATTTCGCGACCCATTTAGGTTTTTTTTTTTTTTAATAATTTTTTTTGTATTCGTCCGTGAGCACGACGCCATCTGCGATCGATTAACTTGTGGACAATGATCCCTCGCTCCCTTGCTCTGATCTCGCCTCCTTCTGGCCTGTTAAGTGGCCTGCCTCACACAGGGTGACTGGCTGTCCACATGATGTGGCCTGCCGACATGGCCACTGTCATACAGATCATAAATCAAAGCCCTTGATTGGTCTCTGTGTGTCATTCAAGCTCGGGATAACCTCAGCTCAGGTGAGGTAAAGGACTCTCTGAGTGTTTAGATAGTTAACTTAGTCTAAGTTCTCAGTGGGTCTCAAACGGTGTGGTCACCATTTATGTAAACACATATTTCCATTTGAGAGGGTAGTGATTGGTCTAATGCAGGGGTGGGGAACCTTTTTCCTCTCAAGGGCCATTTCAATTTTTTCAACATCCTCCGAGGGCCGTACAAATGATTGACCTCTGCTTAAAAAAACTAAAATCACAGCCCATTCATTTGGCCTTTCTTTCATGCTGTGCAAAGAAAAAGCAACCTCTTAATCCAGATATTTTACCATGATGATGCATGCACGTGCACGGTTGTGGTATGAACACCAAAACAGAAAGATATGGACACAAGATGTGTGCAAATGTATTTAGACTCCGAACCATGTGGACATGATTTAAGTGGGGGGGGGGGGGGACCTAACCTCCTCTAGGGGGGTTCGGGGGGGTATGCTCCCCCGGGAAGATTTTTTTTTAAATGTTGAAGTTAAAAGCATCAATCTGGTGCACTTTGAGAGCAAAATTAGGAGCTCTATGGATCCATCTCTCAACACCCATATGAAACAGAACTGTAAACAGATTTACTTTTTCTTTATGGACATTTTACAAATCACTCACCTTTCAAACTGTATTCTTGTTTATTAATAACAACTTTTTTTTACTGTCATATAGTATTTTATACCTGTTTACTTTATTATCTTATTTTTTTATAATAATGATCATATAAAGATGTGCCTTTACCTCACTGGTTGTAGAAAAAGCTTCTTATATTCGTTAGCATAGCTAGCTAACCAGATGCTAATAACAACAAAGTTATTGACTGTATGATCAGTATGACAGTCATGAACAGATCGCCACTGGGCTTTCAACTAAAGACACAGACACGCAAAAACTGCGGCATGTGTACGGCTACTTTATATACAGTCTATGGTAGGCTACTGCAATTTTTGGAAGTGCCGGAGCGGCGTTCTGGTGCTCTCCGTCAGAACTACACCCCTGTCAGACGAGACATATACCACGTGATGACACGTTAGGCTCGTGTTGTGTTCAAGGACCCTGACCTTGGCCAGGAAAAACAGGCACTCGCTTGTTTAATTTTTTTGCGGTCTAGATTTCTTTCATTTTTTTCTTTTTTGCGTGTGTTTATAAATTACCTCGAGGGCCGTACCAAATGGTCTCGCGGGCCGTATACGGCCGGGGGCCGGAGGTTCCCCACCCCTGGTCTAATGGATAGTGAGGTGGGCTGAAGATCGGAAGGCTGTGAGTTCAAATCCCGCCAGGAACACCACCACTAGTGTGCCCTTGAGTAAGGCACTTAGCCCTTAGTTACTCGCAGGGAGAATGTCCCTGTAATCGGTCATTATAAGTCGCTTTGGATAAAAGCGTCAGCTAAATGAAATGTAATGTGATTAGTAAAATATGCATGAATAAATAAATAAAAAGTTAACTAGGTGAAAAAAGGTAAGATACACTTTTAAAACTTGTTGAGAGAAAACTAGTCTTTGCTGCTGCCTCAAAGAGGAGCAGGGGGAGAGGATGGAGAGGAGGGAGACAGGAGAGGCTGATTCAGGAGCACAGACACACTCCCAACTATAAATGAACTAAAACAATTAATTAATAAACAAGTTTCAGTGTTTTTTTCATATTGGAAATGGTATGTTATTGGTTATGGCCATGATTTTATGATTATTGAAATGTATACAGTTCTGTTTAATATAGGTGTTTCCATAGATCTAGTCTCAAGCGACCAACAGAAAGGTTAATGTTAATGTTGTTGCACGTCACCTCAACCCCCCCCCCCCCCCCCCCCCCCCCCCCCCCCCCCCCGCTACCACCACCCCCCCAAGTATATTTCAGATCTGTGGGAAACACTGCAAGCTACAGAAAACAGGGCATAACAACAGATGGGGGATTAAATCCAGTGATTAAATGACTAATATATGGCTATTATGTAAACAGGCTTGCCCTCTGCTCCAGCATTGCTTTCAACATGGCAGAAATATTCAAGAAGCAAGGAGAAATTGATTGAAGCATGTAGACCTATACTTTACATTCACACACATGCATACAGCCAGTCATAGTGCATGATGGCTGCAAGACAGAAGCTTAAATAACAGATTGGTGGAAAATATAGCAATATGACAGCATTTTGTACACATCTTTCCACACACCTTTCACCTAATGGACCCTCACTTTGATGTGCTTTGATCTTTTTTATATAGAGTATATGGACATATGTTTGATGATAAGCTTAATGAAAATCTCTTTATACATGAATTATTTAAAAAAAATGAAGGTAATCATTTCTGGAGCTTTTTCAAGATAATTCAAAGGAAAATGCACTTATCAAAAAAGAGAGATTATGAGAAATGATTACACATCCTAGGAAAGAAAAATTGCTGGTTGGCAAGACAACGTATGATAACCAGTATAGAGGAAGATTATACATTAGTATAATTAGGGCCAGTTTTATAATGGCAGTGCTGTAATGTAATGTATGTAACAAAAGGCTTTTGGTACAAAATAAAATCAGTTAAAAGGGTTTTTAAGATTTAAAAACAGAGAACGTTTTAAACGAAAGGTATCAGTGCAGAGGCCTGTGAAGTGTTTCAGACCATGGGAATATTAATGTCAATGGTTTTGATTATTTTTTCGCTTTTTGTTAGTAGATTCATCTGTATAACTCTGATCCCCCAGGTGTCCTCGCGGAAGAGGAGGCCACGCCATGTGCGGTGTCTGGTCATGGCCGCCACTGTTTGCTCAATGGTACATTTTGCAGAGAGGGCTGGCAAGGACCCAACAACGGTATCACAAACTTCGACAACTTTTTGTTCGCCATGCTCACTGTGTTCCAGTGCATCACCATGGAGGGCTGGACCGACGTTCTCTACTGGGTAATCTGCCGCTCTGCAAATATGCCTCACACGGGCACCATGTTTTTGGTTTATAAATGTCAGTTGTCCATTTTTTTTTTTAACAAAGTAGTTCTCATTGAGAGCGGTAGGCTGAACCATTACCAATCTTTGAGTTAATAACAAGTATTTTAAAACCAAAAGAGGCCAGCCTCACTTCAAAACCCACAGCCTCATTAACAATGATCACCAACAGCTTTTAATTATCCAAAACACTGAGCACTGAAGCTCAATTCAGAGTGAGTTTTCATCTAAATCCACCCACATCCTTTTATTGATGGAGACCCTCATGGATGGAATAATGAACCTCTCTGCCTCCTTCTCGGCCGTCCTCTTTCTTCCTCACAGACTCTTTACTTCTCTTGTACATGTGTTACCATGGCAATCCCATGCTATTACTGCTGATGAAGTGCAGGATGGACTCTCGACAAACCTTAAAGAAGGATAGATAGAAGGATAGCGAAGGATAGATAGATTCAATCTCACCTCTGACCTTTCCTACTGAAACAAATTAAACATAGCTGCAGAGTCGATGCATTGTGACTTCTCTGCAAAGCCAGCTTGTGTAGGGATTTCTTTCAAAAGGAATACAAGAGCTAGAGTAGAACTGCATGCATGTAGACAGGGCGTAGAAAAGCATAGGGTTGAGGTTAAGGAATGTTAGAAATTGGGTTTAAATAGTCAATCATCAGTTATCAACTTGTTCCCAGCTCTATTAAAATACACTTTAGCACTATAGTATTTGCCACTGTCTCATCACAGATATCACATCTGCTAATACCTCATCCACTCATTACTAACCAAGTTTTCTCTTACATGTTGCCCTCTAGTGGTCACATTTCCTGTTCTAGTTGTAGCTCACTGAAGGTTATTTTCATTTGAAGGAAATGTATCACATTGTATCTACTGTTACATCCAGTACTAAATTATTGGAACCTTTGAGCTAAGTTATATGGGCCGCACTCCACAAATGACACAATAACCTACAGTACACACAAACACTATTGACGGTACATGAGATTACTTACATTCTTAAATTGACCCTTTTTTTGTGGCTGTGCTCGGAAAAAAAATGTAAACACAATATTCAAAAGCTCTAAATATTGGTATGGGTGTATAAAACTGAATAGCGTAGTTTATAAAGTGCATGCGAGTATATGTGGTAAATGTGGTTTTTACTGGCAGAAGCTGTAAAAGGTTACAGACACACAACCTAAACCCAACCCATTAGAAAGTCCTTAGTCATTTCATGATTCTTTTTTTATTGTGCAACACAACAAACAACCAGTCATTCATATTTAAAACAGATGAAAATGAACTAGATGTCAAAGCAAACATGTAATATAATTATATAACTTACTCAGTTACCCTGGTCTTGGAAAAGTCAATTTTTCTCCTGGAATTGTCAGATAATAGTTTTCTAGGTTTACTAGAGGGAAGCCGTGCACCACTTCACGACACGTTTTATGCCACAGGAAGGAATTGTATGTGATTATGGCATTAAAACAATAGAATGGTTTAATATGTCCATGAAATATCAATGAACCATGTCCAATATTTCAGAATTTGTATTTCTATTCAGATGAATGACGCAATGGGCTTCGAGCTGCCGTGGGTCTACTTTGTCAGTCTGGTCATCTTTGGATCCTTCTTTGTTCTCAACTTGGTTTTGGGAGTGTTGAGTGGGTATGTAGACATGATGTTGTCCTTTATTTCTCAACCAAAATACTTCAAACACTAAGAACATTTTCAGACATTTTCAAAATCTCCCAAATATAAGGAATGTCATTACAGGGTTAGAAAGTAGATTGTTTGGTGTTTCATGTAAAAGTGTTATCTGAAAGCTGACAGTCATTCCACTCTGCCCTTTCCAGAGAGTTTTCCAAAGAGCGAGAGAAGGCCAAGGCTCGGGGAGATTTCCAGAAGCTACGAGAGAAGCAGCAGTTAGAGGAAGACCTGAAAGGATACCTGGACTGGATCACGCAGGCAGAGGACATCGACCCCGAGAACGATGAGGAGGGAGACGAGGAGGGCAAGCGTAACCGTGAGTTTCCTGGATTTAATAAATGTTGTCCCTCTCTACGTGTTTAAAGCTGTGAAATAAGGATTGCAAACAGAGTTACCAACCATTATAATTTTCTCAAATTTAAATAATGTTGCACATCTCTTGGTCTCATTGATAGTGAAAGGAGGCAGATGAGCAGGGCAAACCATTACTCATCCATCTGTTGTTATGCCACTCTGAAAAGCTCATTGAATGTCATAAAGAAAATGTTGTATGCATCTGACACACTGCCCTGGCTCAGCTAATAATGCATTACTTTTTCCCACAAACAGATGGTAACCGACTCTTTTTAGAATGTGAGTGTGACCACCTAAAACGTACAGACCGACAGGTTACCCTTAGAAAAGGACAGGTCTCTAATCAGTACATACTGTAGGGACAGTATCACATATTGCTGGTTGTGGATAACATGCAAATGTCACCTTAAAAAATGCATTCGATAAAATCTTTATCCAGGCATCCCCTTGGTAGTTTGGTATACCAGGTCTATTCTACAAGAGTGAATCATACCACCGGAAAATTACAGTTCATTTCAATTCAAGCAGTATGCATCCAAAAATACGGATTACATTTAGTATAGAATGCATTTTCAACAAAACCATTATATGACTTAGCATTTTGTCTCTTATTTTACAAGGCCGCCATTTTTTGGTCATTGTGTGTCTTATTTTGCTTACATCTCTTGAATGTGTTGCAGTGGCACAGTGTATAGTTTACATACAAATAAAATCAATGTATTACACATGAAGATGCTCGTGATCATCTCTATATCAGTAATATTTTTATTGGATATAATAAGGGGCTTTTAGTAAAATACTGCCCCTCCACTCTCTCACTGTTTTGTGGCACAACAGAGGTGTTAACAAGTGAAAACTGTGACTCGAGCCGTGGAAGCAGCTTCTGAGGTAGCACTAAGAAAGTGGGCGCCAGCATTGCTTTGATGTTCAGTCTTTTCTATGGTGCGGTCTTGTGTGTGTGGTCGTCATGACAACACAGGGGTAACTGTGGATGTTTGGTCTTGTGTATGTACAAAAACATATTGCTTATTGTGATATGCAGGAGGCTTGAACAGTATTCAAATATCTAGAAGACGTTCACGTTTGTGATTTTACTGGAACAGTAAACAGGAAGTGGCTGCAGACTGTTTGCTTGAATGACAGTAAACGTTCAGGGTGGGTGGTTGCATGAAGCATTTCAAGAGATTCTTTAGGCTATCAGTTTAAGGCTACATTTTCTGCAACTAGCATGGCGTCAGGCAGTGTCAATTATCGACAGTCGAGTTGCATTTTAGGTTATGTGCGCAACCGTTTGACATACTGCTACAGTGCCTTTAAACCATTCACAGTGGTGAATGTGTTGTCAGTTTTTGATATCTTCCAGTTATCACCCTGCTTTTACCTCTGCTGCTGTTGTAGACTTTAGACCCGACAAAACAAACTAACTCTTTCTTCTTGATCCCTGCAGTGACTGTGTGCCTTGTAATTAACTGTCTGTAGATTGCTGCTAACATTAGTTTTCTCCCCTCTCTGCCCTTTCTCTTCCTATTGTTTCTTCATATCTTCTTCTCTTGTTACCAAAAGTCTCTGCTTTCTATCTTCTCCTCCTTAATTGCTAATTATTTCCAGTCTAATAATGTGGTATTGGTTACTATGTCCAGAATACTTTTAACTTAAAATGCTTAATGAGAAATGTTTGAGAATTTAGTTTGGTTAATATTTGTATATAATTAGTACCGAGATATACTGTATGTATTGAGTAGGGCATTTTAACACTCTCAAACTACCTCAAACTCTCCAAACTACCTCACACACATCATTTAAATGTCTGTACTGCATTCATTCTCTGTCAGCTGACATAATAATATACATATTATTACTAATTACTACTTTTTCACTTCAGTAGGTAGATATGTTTTCCTTTCTCTTTGCTTGTTTGTGCCGAACCCCTTTCTGCTAGAAATAAATCCTTAACTGTAGTAGCAAAATATATTCCATGCTCAGATTCTGCAGTTTGTCTTTTATCATTAGACAATAATACTGTATGTTCTTTACACCTGTAGCTATTCTGGACATGGTACCTGTGTCTGTACTGTAGTAATGTAGTACTGTAGCTGTTTTGCCGTACATTCCTCTCTCTCTTGTTCTGCTGTGTACTGACTCACTGCTTCCTCTGCTGTCTGGCTGTGTGAACTGCATGTTGGTAACACCAAGGGGTCACGCTGGCTGACCTCACACAGAAGAAGAAAGGGAAGTTTGGCTGGTTCACCCAGTCCACAGAGACACAGGGTAAATGCGTTAGTGTGTGGGAGTGTGTGGAACTGTGCGGGAGTGTGTGTTGGTTTTAGCATGTTCATGAGGACAGTTCATCTTGGTCCTGGAGGGCTCCTCCGCTTGCACGTGCTTTGCTTGTGCTTTTGTGTTTGCATGCCCTTAGTTTCATTTATCAAAATCTGATCCTCTGCATCCTCATTATAAAAAAAATCAATTTCATCGGAAAACATGGACCTGATCATCCATTAGCAATGAACCCCTTTAGACTTTGCATTATGTTGCCCGCCAGGAGTAAATAAAGCCTTTATAGTGAAATGAATCAGAGAGAAGTGACCGAGAAGCAGATTATGGGAAAGTGGCCTTCTATATAAGGAACAATAACAGAAAGGTTATAGGTAACACTCTAACACAAGAGACAGTACCAATTATTTTGAATATAAGTTAATATTTAGCATTGTAAGGACACAGTAGCACCCTCAAAGTGTTTAAAGATAGTATCTAATCTGTTTTTTGCTAACACACCTGCCATAGCTGTAGGCGGTTTTCGAGTTGTCTGTTTGTACCTTTTGCAATATATTAATTTCCCTGCCAGGATTTATTTCTAATTCGACTAAAATATCGACATGGACTCAAGGATGACATGATTAGATTTTGTCAGTTGAAGTTCGAGGTCAATGTGACCTCACCAAGGCGTTTTGTCCATAACTCAAGAACTCATACGCTAATAATTACTAATTGATTTTAAATCAAATGTCCAATTGGATGAACATGTTTCAAGCCTGTTCCTTACTTCTTTAACTCTTCATCCATCAACATTTTATTTTAGTATGAGTTTGAATATTTCATCCTGACACATCTTGATGTTTAAAAAAATGCATAACAATGTTTTCATTTAATCTGGTGACTATATTTACTACATTATGAGTGAGAGGTAAGTCTTTTTTTACAGATCTCTCATCCAATCATCGTCAACTTCATTTAATTTGTCATTTATAAAAACAACTTTTTATGCATGTACATCTTAAATGTATTTATGTAATCTGTGTTTGTTTTTTAAATACATGAATGATTTAAAAAGTCAAATTTGACTCAGGTCTGGCATTATGTACTCACTCACTGTTTATGCAGAAACCTTAGAAAATGCTATATTTTTTTAGTGACTGTCAGTCTCATTCTTTGAGAACTAAAACAAACTCTTATTAAGGAAAATAATAATTTCCTTTGATCAATGTCAAACTTTGAGAGGCGCAATTTCTATTTACACATGCATTAAGTCGGTTTTCCAGGGTTTGGAAACTTTGTAAAACATGAAAGAAATGTCCTTTGACATACCTTCAAGTGGAAAAGTACAAATTGGAGAGGATTTTAAACATATGACTTCATTGTATAGTGAAGGCCACAAGAACTGTTGGTTTACTGTCAGCTGATAAGATAAATTGTTTTAATATGAAACCAAGCCAAGACAAAAATGCATGTGTTGCAATAGAAAAAGCTAGTACAATGCGAATTTAATGGGCAACATGTACCTTCAGGACACCATTTACTTTGATCTTTTGCTAACTTGACACCTTATCATCTCACGTTGATTTCCTGTGTTTGTGTGTATGAAACCACAGCGAGCATGCCCAGTGAGACAGAGTCGGCGAACACGGAGAATCACAATGGAGAGGATAAAAAATCGCCCTGCTGTGGGCCGCTGTGGTGAGTGTGACATATTGGGGCAATAAGAGAGTATTGTACAGGCAATAGACCCAGAGGCTGTTGTACATTAATATGTGTGTTTAAACACAAATGCACATTTTGTTGACCTTAATTTAAATCTGCGTAATTTGTATTCCCCCCAGTCAAAAAATATCTAAGTCAAAGTTCAGGTTAGTACCCTGGTACTGTATGAGAGTGCATGGCATATGCATTCTTCATTCAATCAATTCAACTCATCCTGCATGGGTCATTCTTACCTCGTGTTTTAATTGTTCCAATCCTCAATGTTTTGATCTAATATTTTGCGATTCATATCATATATCTAACCCATCACTGTAATTTCTGATCTCACTACAGTTTCCTTTTGTTTTCCCCCTTTACTTAACTTCAATCCATCCAAGACCTTTACGTAAACAGCTTTTTTCCTCTTTTACTAATTGTAAAACTGTGCTTCCATGTTATTTCACCACATCTAACTGTATATTTAAGAAACATGTAATTATCAAATATATATACATATGTTAAGTCCAAAGCCAGAAGAGTTGATTCCAAAATATGTGAAATTCAAGGAAATTCTTATTAGACTTATTGGTCTTATTTCTAAACCTAACTCTTCTGAAAATGGACCCAAGTATTCTGACCATTAATTTTAAAGTTGTAATATCTTTCTGTCAGTCGTCAGTGGAGGCGGTGGAACCGTTTCTGCCGCAGAAAGAGTCGAACAGCCGTGAAATCTGTGACGTTTTATTGGCTGGTGATCCTCTTGGTGTTCCTCAACACTCTCACCATCGCCTCTGAGCACTACAACCAGCCAGACTGGCTGACGGAAGTACAGGGTATCTTCATTTTTGATATTTTCTGTTCTTTTTGGTTGTAGAACATGTATTCAGGTCAGTTCTTTTAAAAACTTGGCTGAACTACAAGATGTTTGATAATTGTATCCCCTTCTCCTTAGATGTAGCCAACAAAGTTCTCCTGGCGATGTTCACGTTGGAGATGCTGGTGAAGATGTACAGTTTGGGCTTGCAGGCATACTTTGTGTCCCTATTTAACCGCTTTGACTGTTTCGTGGTGTGCGGAGGCATCGTAGAGACCATCCTGGTGGAGCTGGCCGTCATGTCTCCGCTGGGCATCTCTGTATTCCGTTGCGTACGACTTCTAAGGATCTTTAAAGTCACACGGTAAGCAGAACTTATCGGTCTTTCCTCTGATATCAACAGGGATACTCATTTGTAAAGGTTGCAAATTGGACCAGGATTGACTTCCACACTTGTTGTGATGTCAAAAGTCTTGCTTGTAGTCTCACCCCTCAAAAACTGATTTCAAATGAGCACAGAGAAACTTTGCACATTCAGCTGATTCGTTTCAGTTTGTGTGTGTGTGTGTCTGTCCTTCGTTAACTCATATATTTCTTCTTCTCCAGTCATTGGGCGTCTCTCAGTAACCTGGTGGCGTCTCTGCTAAACTCCATGAAGTCCATCGCCTCCCTGTTGCTGCTGCTCTTTCTCTTCATCATTATTTTCTCCCTGCTCGGCATGCAGCTATTTGGGGGAAGGTTCAATTTTGACGAGACTGTGACCAAAAGGAGCACGTTTGATAACTTCCCCCAGGCCCTGCTCACTGTGTTCCAGGTGAGTGTTGGCAAATTGTAACATCCGCTCACAGCGTCTGAGGTTTCTCTCCCTCGGCACGCTTTCTCAGTCTCAATCCTTAGTCTCTTAGTCGTTCTCCATGTGAGTTCATGTTTGCATCATGGTGGACAGTTTCTTCACTGGGTATTAGAATAAATGATTGAAATGGTTTTAACTGCATATCATGTTTGCCAGATCTTGACAGGAGAAGACTGGAATACAGTGATGTATGACGGCATCATGGCGTACGGTGGACACGCCTCTTCTGGAATGGTGGTCTGCATTTACTTCATCATTCTCTTCATCTGCGGAAACTGTATCCTACAAACGCTAACACTTGTTTGGTAGTTGATTGTTCCATGTTCCTTAATCCCAGATGCGTCTTTAATTGTTGGTCAGTGTTTCCTCTTTAAGTCACATTTCCAGACATCCTGCTGAATGTTTTCTTGGCCATCGCTGTTGATAACCTGGCAGACGCAGAGAGCCTCAATACAGCACAGAAGGAGGAAGAGGAGGCCAAGAAGAGGAAGAATAGCATCAAGTACAGTGAAATATTTCATGTTTTATTGTTTGTGTAGATCTTTGTCACATTTGTTGTAAGAACTTTCTATTGGCAGAGAAAACGGCCTTTCGCCTGGTTAGTCACTCTGTTTGATCTGTCTCTCACAGAGAAGCAAGCATAGCCAAGAAGAGAGTTGCTATAATAGACATCAAGGATGGAGATACCAAGGTAAATTCTACTCTACAATTGTTTTTTGAACAAGTTTTTATCTCAGTCATTTTGTATTTATTTAATGCTTAATCTAACTGCAGGAGCCAGCAGAGGCTTTGCTGGAGGAGGACAAGGAGACGTATCCTGCCATCAACACTCCAGGTATAATTAACTTGTCTTTAGTAAAACTGGGATCTAAAATGAATCCATCCAAGTTTATTGTGTTTATTTGTAGCTTAGTGATTAAATAGGATTTGCAAGATTCAGCAAGATACATTATAATAATACTTCACATTATTGGCAGACGATGAATAGCAAATGTTTTAATAAATCAAAGAATTTCAATCGAAACTGAGAAAAAGCAACAAAAATGAACTGACAGTGAAAATATTGATCAAAAAGACACATTACATTAAAACTGCGCATTTATCTGAATTGTATCAGCCTTCTAAAAACAGCTGACCGGGGAGTAAAGAGTTTAAAGCGGTAAATGTTAGAATGGCATACACATGTGGTTTCTTCCAGTTGCCATGATCATCCGCGGTGAAAGTACATATATAACTGAAGGATTGTTTTCATGTTCAGGGGGATTAAAATAAGTTTTGTTTCCCAGCAGGTGGCGATGAAGAAGATAATGAAAACCTTCCAGAAGTCCCGTTGGGGCCCCGCCCCCTGAGGCTGTCTGAACTCACCATCAAAGAAAAGACTCTGCCCATCCCAACGGGAAGCGCTTTCTTCATCTTCAGCAGCACTAACCCGTGAGTCTCACACGGCGATAAATATTTATAACAGAAACTACTCTGATGTATTCTAAAGCAGGAAGCTCAAATGTAAGATGTGTCACTAAACCAACCTTGTTGTTACCCTCACTTTCTGCTGTAGGTTTCGTGTTTTCTGCCATAAACTGATCAACCATCACATCTTCACCAATCTCATCCTGGTCTTCATCATGCTCAGCTCCGTCTCTCTGGCTGCTGAGGACCCCATTCGCAACTTCTCTGCTCGCAATACCGTACGTAGAAAACCACCTGGACTTTAGTTAATAACTGTCCCATAAGGCTATCCCACATCTTTTAAACAATGTAATGGTAGTTGATAATCAGCCTTTATCCCAGCAGATATTTTGACACGAGACAGAAGAAAAAGCAAAGATATAATTAATAAAATCATGATTGCTGAGTTCGCTTTTGCTGCTTCAATTTCAAGGTCCATGGTTGCCATGAAAAGTATTTTTTGGTCAGGAAGCCTTGATAAGAGTTGGTTGAGATTATCTAGAGGCCAAGGAAAGGTGCTGCAATGCTTCCTTTCTAATGTCCTTCAGCGTAGGCTACACTGGACCATCGTAGAAAGGAAATGGGATAATGCCAAACCACAATTCTTTGCAGCAGCATCATTTAAAATGAATGCAGACCAACGTCAATAACACCCACCATCATATAATTACGTAGCCAAGCAAAGTGCAGCCATTATGTATAAACACCAGGGTTGTCCTGTTCCTTGTCATTATTAGGGTTTCTTTTTTACCATTGGACTGCAGCCATACTATGTCATACTATCATGGCTTTTTTTGGACCGATAAAAGTACTTTATCTTATAAAGACACCATCATTGAAAATGTAAAAATGTCTGCTGTGAAAAAGGCCAATGGAAAGCATGATTTTTCTAATTACACTCAATTAACATTGACATTTTACCACCTGCCTCAGTAGATACACAATAGCAACCCACAATTATGTTGTTATGTTGAGATTTTAACCAGTGCATGTTACGTAAGACAGTTGTCCTGTTTGGATTTTTTTCTAAAAAAGCCACAACAAATTATTTTCTCCCCTACTAACCAATATAGATCACTGCAACACAATACTGTATCAGAATCTTGCCTTGTCCATCTGTGTTAAATGATATAAATACTGAATGTTATTGTGCTGTCTTGGAATTACTTGATGACTTGAACTTGTGCATTGCCTCTTGCAGATACTTGGTTATTTTGACTATGCTTTCACCGCAATCTTTACTGTTGAGATCCTGTTGAAGGTAAATGAGATTTGTGCTGTGTTGTGCTGTACTGAGTAGAGCTTCAGTAACCCTGCGTGCTTATGTCACTCTGATTGCCTCCTCAGATCCTAGGCTATGCAGACTATGTCTTCACTAGTATGTTTACATTTGAGATCCTTATTAAGGTAAACAATAACAAATAGTTGCGCTGACTCAGCAACAACCCACCACTTCCAAGCTTGCCGCATACGTCCTCCCTCCCTTCATTTTTGTCTCTATAATTTTTGTGCAAAATGGCCTCCTGCTTGTCTTGTTGTCATGGCGCCAATAGGTTAAAGTGGAGATCATACGTTTTGTCAGATATTACTTTGTCTGTCAGTCACTGTCAATCACGGCCCACTTTCCCTCTTCATCCTCGACCAGTTTATGGACCAGTGGCTCTCCAGAGTATAACTATTTGTTTGGCTCAAATATAACAGTTTTTTCAAACTTTTTGAAGATTAATAATAACGTTTATACAATTTTTTGGAAAAACAAACTTGTTTTTGATTTTTAATTAGAATGTAATTGGAAATATTCTGCACTGTGGAGAGATGAACTCGAACTTGAACTAACATCAAGCTTTATATCCAACTGCCTGATTGCATACTGTATGCACACATCTGATCGTTTTTCCATGTATCTTATTTATTAATGCACCACCAAATAATGTCCAAATAAAGACATCCTATCCCAAATCAGGAACAATTTTTATTAAGTTTGCTGTTAGATTTAAAATCCCCTGCCCCTTTGCTCGCTGCATGCCTGCACCAGGTAAATCTCAAGTATTATGGCTTGAGCCTAAAGTTCAATCAGGAAAGGATTGAAGGCTTAATCTGCACCGGAAATGAGTGCAGTGGCTTTTAAATGATGTTCCTCTGAACATTATGTGTTGTATATTGTCTTTCTATTTGTGTGTGTGTGTATGTGTGTGCACTACAAAAGCACGCATCTGATTTTAGTATTTGGAAATGTGAATCCAAGCTTGCCATCTATTTATCAATAAACACTTAAATGTATTTTTATTTAAATTGTAAAATAATGAACCAAAAATATAATATATATTCATACTGCTCGAACCTATAAGGACCTACACAATATTAGAGGTACTAATCTGTGTATGTGTGTGCTTGCCCTAATTACATAACATGGATTAACAGCTCAATGTAAATGCAGGATCATGAGCTGCTAATCAAATTATATTGCTTATTGTTGTCATAAACACTAATGTTTGAAATGCAAAATCAAGGGAATATTCAACAAGAAAAAAAAAAGAATTCAGTAAAGCCCCTTTTAGTCACTCACAAAATGTTCTTTGGAAAATGCACACTGTAATTAGTTTTTACATAACAGGTCCTTGATATAGTAATAACAGTCATTCAAATCCCATTTCAGCCTGACTTGAAGCCACCCCTTGTACACTTTGGTGTGTGTGTGTTGTCCTCTTTAATCCTGACTGTTGTTCCTTCCTTGTCCAGATGACAGCGTTCGGAGCTTTTCTTCACAAAGGGGCGTTCTGTAGAAACTACTTCAACCTTTTAGACCTGCTGGTCGTTGGCGTGTCTCTAGTATCCTTCGGCATTCAGTATGTATCTTTAAATTCTATTTTAAATGTTGAAATGTCATTGAGCAAATGTGTGGTATTGTTTGCCATGACATGTGTTGCTGTTTGTTCCGCTTGTAGCAGAGCAGAAAGGAATGTCAACATTTCCTAAAATCACTAAGCTGAATCCCCTGGTGTTTTTTTCTGTCTCATTTAGGTCCTCTGCTATCTCAGTTGTGAAGATTCTCCGTGTTTTGAGAGTCCTTCGTCCACTCAGGGCCATCAACAGAGCCAAGGGACTAAAGGTCAGAATGAAAATAACAACACGCTACAATGTGTGTTAGGGGTGTCACGAGAACCCACACTTTCGTACCAGGTAGATGCCAATATTTCGAAGACATGATGGTACCCGTTTTTTTACGGAACCATGGGAACTGTAGTACCTGGAAGTACAGACACATTCCAAGCCCAATGGAACGATAATGGGACAATAGAAAATGTGTTTGGGGGCAGGGAACTTACTATAAATGCATATAGGGTATGCATATTTTTCCCCCTGATAATTTTACATTGGGAACAACACATTTGTATTAAAATGGGAATTTTAGATCTCGTTAACTTCAGCTTTTAGCAGCTGGTGAATGGAGAGTAACATTGTGGTGCATTAAGGCGGTGTTTACACGGGAACGAAACGGGTTGTATCTGCTACTTTTCTCTTGCGTATAGCCCGTTCGTTCACACGAGGCCGTAACGGAACCGCGGAAACGGACCCCGCAAACGATAACGGGTCCCAAGGTGGATAGATCTGCAACCGGAACGCTCTGGGGGGCCAAACGGCTCAGTGTGTATGCCCTGATAATTTCCTGATAACGATGAAGCCATAGCCCCCTACCTCTCCCCACCTCTGCTGCTCACTGCTGTAGCATGGTCAGTAGCTACTGCTACTGCTACTGACCATGCTACAGATGTTAGTGCAAAATCTACAGCTCGACCATGCTACAGATGTTAGTGCAAAATCTACAGCTCCTCTACCACAACCATCAGCAACAAGTGGACATGGAGAATTACATGAACTACATGTTGCTAAATCCACCGCGGGGCATGAACAGAAGGGCAACCATGCTCGGGGGTCTTCTTCGCTGCTTTTGGTGTATTTTGTGGCAGAAGTTATTACACCACTTACAGGCCCGGCATATGTACTCCAGCGTTTCCAGTGGTCTCGGACACGTGAAATGAGCCGAATGCGTGTGAACGGAAGACTTTTATGAGAACGAATTCGGTGCGTGAATGCAAACGTTCCCATGTAAATGGGGTCTAAAGCGCTATTCAATAAAAGTGAGAATTGGGTGAGAAAATTACAACATATGTCATGATGTGTTTACCGAAGTCTTCGAGGTGTGGAGGTGTTATAAACAGCAATATGAACTAGAGAATGCAATTCCTGAAGAAATTGCTAGTGGGAATGCTTTATGCTGAAAAGCTGACGCTGAATTGCTATGCTGAAATGTAATGTGTAAGAAGAAAGTGAAGAATTTAGATTGAAATGATACATGAACACTGGGGGCTTGAATGTGTGATGAGAGAAGAAAATAAAGTAAAAAGGCTTGGCAGCAGAATATTTGAACTGCAAACTTTTGAACTAACTTGCTGGCGAATGATCTGTCGAAATGCAACGGCATTTGATGACATCCCATAATACGCTTCGATGCGTTGATGGCTGCATCGTTACCAAACCTGTGAAGGTGTGGGCCGTTTGGAGCATTTTCACTGAAGTTATGAGAAAACCGTGTTTCACAGTGAGCATTGTGTTGCCATGGCAACGGCATTTGAATAAATCTCAAAACTGTCCCGTAGATGTCTTCACGGCTGGACTGTTAGCACACATGTGAAGTTTGAGCACTTTTTGAAAATGTTCATAGGAGTTATAGCGACATCGTCTTTTATGGCGAGGGATGCGCTTCCATGGAAACGGCATATGGTGAGATCTCAGATTTGGCGTAGAGCTGTTGAGGCATGGACCGGTGATATACAAGTGAAGATTGGGGGACGATCGGACCGTGTCCATTGGACTTACAGCAACATCGTGTTTCATGGCGAGTGATCTGTCGCCATGGCAACGGCATTTGATTACACCCCATAATAAGCTTAGATGTGTGGATGGCTGCATCGTTACCAAACCTGTGAAGTTTTGGCCCGTTTGGAGCATTTTCACTGAAGTTATGAGAAAACCGTGTTTCATGGCGAGCCTTGTGTTACCATGGCAACGGCATTTGAAGAAATCTCCAAACCCTCACGTAGATGTCTTCACGGCTGGACTGTTAGCACACATGTGAAGTTTGAGCACTTTTTGAACATTTTCATAGGAGTTAATGTAAAGCGACATCGTCTTTTATGGCGAGGGATATGATGACACCCCATAATTGACGTAGAGCTGTTGAGGGCAGGACCATTAACCATTATCTGAAGTCTGCTGCTCTGAGCATGTCAGTTGGAGTTATGACATCATCGTGTTCCATGACACAGGTGTTTATATTTGAGCTAACGAGGTGTCCAGAGATCAAAGGTTTCCATTGTTCTGAATGAGAGATAAACCTCTTACATGTCAACGTTTTGTGGAAGAACCGTAACAGATATCGGTGAAATTTCAAAGCGTGAAGCATCTCAAGGACCTTGAGTATCTGAAGTGTGCTTTTTGTGTACTTTCGGGTCAATAATGTGGCCTTTTTAGCAGATTAACTAAAGGTGTGCGGCTGCTGCTGTGTGGAAATATCAGCCTGAAATTACAATGGGCTTTAATGGAGACATGTTGAAAGTTTTTGTCACTTCATGCCCTCAAGAGGCATTTTGTTTAATTATTTTTGCTTAATTATTTGTCATTTTTGAAAGCTAAGAGATGTTTTCCTACGTTTGTCATGAAAAATTATGTCTCAGGAATGTAGGGTTTGGGAATTATGGCAGTTTAAAAAAAAAATATGAAGGCAAATTTCAAACTGTCCTCCACTCTAACTCTGACATCACGCACTCTGCCTTAACGAACTGCGCAATGTTAAAGTTAAAATGTAAAAAATGTGATGAATTATGGGCTATATTTCGGGAATTATGAAAGTTATGAATGAGAAAAGCAATAGCCATCGATTCCCGACCGAGCTGAACGTTTTGATGTTTGAACGGAGTTTCTGCGATGTGGAATGTGGGAGAAGAAGAGGGCCAAAATAACAGGCGGAATAATAAAGAATTGTGTGCGTAGAAGAACAGATAGTTCGAATGCTGTTAACAGCATTCGAACTAAATTAGATATTAGAGCGATAATTGTGAGCTATTTCTGCTTGTATGCGAACATTAATGGAGTGTATGTTGAAGTGCAAGGGATGTATTTTTTGTTTGATTTTAACGTGGTAATGAATTCGTATCAGGAATCCTGGAATGTCACTGGTACTAGATTACTGCTACTACTAGTATTACGCAATCAACAACTACATTTCTGGTATTGTGACAACCCCAGTGTGTGTATCTGTATGTGTGTGTGCATCTTAGCTGATGATACAGTGCTTTGTATTCCTACTAACAGTGTAGAACTGTGTGTCCTTTGCAGCACGTGGTCCAGTGTGTGTTTGTGGCCATCAGGACCATCGGCAACATCATGATCGTCACCACGCTGCTGCAATTCATGTTCGCCTGTATAGGAGTGCAGCTCTTTAAGGTAGAGTCAAACAATGGAAAGAGAGATCGAGGTTAACAACGGAATCCACAGACACCGACTTTCTCTGTTGTCCTTTTTCCCAGGGTAAATTTTATCGTTGCGCCGATGATGCAAAGTCCAGCCCAGAAGAATGCAAGTGAGTTGTTGTTTTTTTCTAAATGGTTTCCAACTTTGGTCATTCACCTACATGACTGTGTCTACGTCAGTGCATACTTGTGGTTGCTTTAATATTACATTTTTGACAGAGGTAACTACATTATCTACAACAACGGGGACACAGCGCTGCCCATGGTGAAGGAGAGGATCTGGTACAACAGCGACTTCAACTTTGACAATGTCCTCATGGCCATGATGGCTCTTTTCACCGTCTCCACTTTCGAAGGATGGCCCACGTAAGTAGTTCTGTCTTTATGAAGTAGGTTTGATTATGAATAAGAAAACTAATGGCAAGATAACTATAATGTTACTATTTAATAATCCTTCACCTTTATGTCTGCCTGAATGAACCCACAATATCCATAAAAACCCAAATAAAAAATGTAAACAATACAGCCAAGTCAATATTGTCTTTAATTTCCCTATTTTGTGAGTATGAATGTGCTTGAAGTACATTATATAGTATCTTTAAGAGAACAGCTTTTTTCCATGGATAAGGAGTGTCCATTGTCTTTTGTGTCCCTGCAGTCTGCTCTACAAGGCCATCGACTCTCACAAGGAGAACATGGGTCCGATCTACAACTACCGCATCGAGATCTCCATCTTTTTCATCATCTACATCATCATCATCGCCTTCTTCATGATGAACATCTTTGTCGGTTTCGTCATTGTTACCTTTCAGGAGCAAGGGGAGAAGGAGTACAAGAACTGTGAGCTCGATAAGAACCAGGTAAGAGGAAGCTGTCACTCTTTGTAATGGTGCCTTTATTAAACCTTTTAAATGTAGTAGGAAAAAGATGATCTCAACTAAATGGATCCGGCTAAATAATAGTGCTTCTTTTCATCATTTAAATGTTTCTTCTTTAAAAGATGGAGAATATTAGAAATGGTACATTTCTGCTTTAGTTCCACTTGACCATGAGTCTGTTTGTTTGTTTCTCTGTCACCACCGCAGCGTCAGTGCGTGGAATATGCTCTTAAAGCTCGTCCTCTGCGCCGCTACATACCCAAAAACCCTTACCAGTACAAGTTCTGGTATGTGGTCAACTCTACTGGCTTTGAGTACGTCATGTTTGTCCTAATCATCCTCAACACCTTGTGTCTGGCCATTCAGGTAACTAATATTACGTTTTAATACTTAAAATACCTAAGTGTCAACCGTGTAAATGTGTTAATGATTTTTTTGTAGCAATAGATATCATAACCTTTTTTCCCAATAATTATTGCAGACCGTTTACACAGTGTATGTCAATTTAAATATCATGATACTCTTGAAATGCACTACCTGTATTATTAGTAAATATTTTGTTATATTTTTGATCAGTTTGTGTGCCTGTCTTTTTCCAGCACCATGGTCAGTCTCATCTGTTTAACTATGCCATGGACATCCTCAACATGGTCTTCACAGGGGTTTTCACTGTGGAGATGATCCTCAAACTCATCGCCTTTAAACCCAGAGTAAGTCTACTTTCCTCTCATCTCATCTCTTCTATCCAATTATGTGCCAAACTTCCATTAGTTTCTTAAAACATCTTATTTAGAGTTTTTTCGTAAGAGCTCCCTTTATTTTGAAGCTGTAAAAAGGTCAAGTGAGAGGTTTTATCTGAAAGCCCTGCCCTTTACTTTCAACCCCACCCTCAAACTCTTCCTGTCCTGGGCTCTGAGCCACGCTCGAGCCTGTGACTCCTCCTCCATATTACTCCTTATTGTCCCCTTCCATTTACTCCTCACCCTAACCTCTTAACCTCCTATATTTCCCACATCCCCCTCCTCTCCGGCCTTCCCCTCTCCGCCTGCTGGCTGTGCATGCTGCCATAATCAGGGCTATGTTGGGGACGCCTGGAACGTCTTTGATGCTCTGGTCGTGATTGGAAGTGTAGTCGACATCATACTGAGCCAGGTAGAGAGACAATAGCATGACCAACTGTCATTCCCTCTTCCTGCTTTAACCATTACAGCCGCCATGCTCCGTTTTTTCCGCCCTGCACATCTTTCCTCCTTTCCTTCCTTCCTTCCTTCCTTCCTGTCTTAATGTTCTTATCTTTTTGGGTTGGCTTGAACCCATTTCTGCTCATGATTCAACTCATGAATCTGTTGTCTTTGCCTTTCTTGAGGTTGATGAGCACCATAGACCGAATACATTCGTATTAGCTTGGAACCTTTCTATCAGCTACCTGTGCATTAAATGGCAAAACATTCGTTATATTAAAGCCACTATTCCATATGAATTATATTGGGTTAAATTGTATGGTTTTAAGTATATGGTAGCCCTTTTTGTCAGCCTGACACTGCATCAGTTGGAATAAATCACTTTGAAATGAAATATTCATGATGTTGGTTCATTTATAAAACAGAGCGGCAAAGCTTTGAAAACACTATTTCTTGAAATGAAACAAGTTAATACTCTCAGATTTGACTTTCAACCTCACTTTTTAAAATCTAATCACAACTTTTTTATGTTCTTCTCTTTCTATCTTTCAAAATCCTCTTCTTTGGCTTTTTCTTTCATGCTCTGTTGTCTCTCTCTTCTTTTCTGTGTCTTTGTTGCTCGTGCTTGCAGAACTATTTTGCTGATGCATGGAACACGTTTGATGCCTTAATTGTTGTGGGTAGCGTGGTTGACATTGCCATCACTGAGATCAATGTAAGTAATCACTTATAACTCATTCACCCCCTTCTTGAATGAGGGCCTTTAGCTGAGGGCTCCTGCGCTCCCAGCTAGAGGACCTTTCTCAAGCATTAGAGTTGCATTCAAATGACAACGTTCTTGTTTTATGCCTAATCTGTTCATAACCATCCAACGTTCGTCATATATGACCACATTTTAACGATAAAGTTGTGATTACTAACGCTGTTGAAGTATAACCCCATCATTTTCTTTATTATGAGAACAATTATGCTCCTTTCAACATTAAATACATTTTTTAAATTGTCTTACTTGAATTTGGAACGTTGTCTTTGAATGCAGCTCAAAATCACGTGATAATTTTGTTATCTGTTCCTCCTTTATTTCTGCAAGACTGCTACATCAAAGCCACTCTGACTGTATTCTTGTTTGCAGCTGCTGTTAACACTGACTTAATGCTTGCTGCAGTTTTATTTTCCAAATGAATATGTTTGTTTTTCCAGTTTGTCTCTCACTTTGAATGAAGGAAAACCAGGACTTAAATATGTATACAAGTGCAAGTGAAGAGAGGGGTTGAACAGCTAAGGTGGGGGGAATAATGTGATTGGGAATGAGAACAGTTGCAGGTGTGTAACCGTGATGCTATGGGGCCCAAAAGTACTATTCCCTTCTGACTTTCATTGAGAAAGATGCCTGTAAATCCACATTTTCGTGAGATAAATAAACCTCTCAGAACGAAGACTTCAATAGCCCTCATTTAAATCATTAGCTAATTAAAGTCTTAAATGCACTAATCGCAGAACAAGTGTCCTCCTCAAACTCTGTATCCATTTCCTTTGATAAACTGCAAAGGACGTAACAGGCAGCTCAGGAACACTAGAAGGACAAAGTCTACAACTAAGTCCGATCCTAACAAGAAGTCTAGGGGGCATCGGAGCTAGGGCTGCTCGATTATGGCAAAAATCATAATCTCGATTATTTGGGTCAATAATTGTAATTGCGATTATTAAATGCGATTATTCATTGACTTTGAAAACATCAATTTATTGTAATTTAAAACAAATACAAATAATAATTTGAACTTTTTAACTGTTGAATTATACGTTCAGGGTAATCAACTGAAAAACCAATACAAAAATAAAATAAAATAAATTATACATTCATGTCTACATTTAAATAAATAATATCAAAATAATAAATACCAATAAACTAGATCAACAAACATGTTGCAGTGTACGGTCACAACCTGAAAACTCCTTAACATAATATAGCCAACATTTTGGTAAAACATATTCAACATATTCCACTCAGTTAAACATTAAAGGCTGGCCAACCGTCATGGTCCAGAAGTAACAGGAAATAAATATTGAACTACAATTTAAGACTAAATAAAAATGTTTAGGCCACCATGGCAAATGCTGGTAGGGCTGCTCATGTCATCTCTTTTTTGCAAGAAACACCAGCCTGTTTACATGGTCTGGTTTCAGAGATGAGCGCAGGCAGGTGACGATATTGCCACCTGTACTGAAGACTAGGATCTCGATTATTTGGGTCAATAATTGATATCACGATTATTTAAAACGATTATCAATTTACTTTGAAAACATCAATTTATTGGAGAAAAATAATAAATAATAATAAAAAGATCATTGTTTTATTTCGATTACGTTGTTTTCGTAATCGTTGCAAGCCATAATCGTAATCGCGATTAAAATACGATTAATTGAGCAGCCCTAATCGGAGCCAGACATGTTGACAGAAGTCATGTGAAAACAGGACAAATAATTTCAGCATATTCCCATAATGTGCTTTTGTCCTTATTTTTCTATTTCAACAGCTACTATAATCACTAAGGCAGTATAGAGTACCAGGGTTTTGTCTAAAGCAGGTAACAGGAGCGCTGTGCCGTCTTACTTTCGGCGTGCACCCTCATACCAAAATGCAGATGTTCCTTGTTAAATTTGAAAGTGATGCGAGAAAACAATATTTCTGTATGTATTCTGTATTATTACTCAAGAAATATCAAAATCGTGTCGAATACACCGTCAGACGGCATAGACAGCTTTGTTCAGTTGGTTTGCCGGTAGACGAGTGGCAGGCAGAAGCTTACACTTAAACTGTGATTTGTGAATCAGACGTTTCTTTTACTGTCCTTTTTTCTGTAGAGGAAGTTAAGAAACCGTAACACTGGATTTATTTGTTGTTTGAGGTGCAATATATGACTCAGCAGCTTTAAGACAAGAAGAAACTATTATTTTCTGATTCGCTAGTGCATTATCTTTGCCGGAAAGTGGGCGGGGCCGTAATTTTGTCCGGAAGTGACGTTAGCGCCCTTATACTATATTTTTCTAAAAGAAAACCTCTGGAGAACACATTTTCCTCTAACACTGAGTGCTTGCATTGCTGCATGTGTGGCGTCACTGCTGAGGATATGTTGTAAAGCTTTTGCATGAACGGCTTCACGATGATGATGTTATGTTTGTGGCTTAAGTTGTAATGCTTTGTAGTTAGGTGAAGGTGTAATATGTTGATTATTCGAAGGTATTGATGATATGTGTTTGATGCAGCATTGACTGGTGAATGATTCAGTGCTGTGAAGCTGGTTTGTGTAACTCGGATTAACTTTAGGCTTTTGGTTTCAAGTCGACAGCCATTCCAGTCGTCAAGGTGATAGTGGAGCCCGGGGTAAGGAAACGATGAAAGCCCCTCGCCATTCTGTGATCACCAAGAATCAAGATATAATTTGTGTCACTGTCGCTCACTTACTTATGAAAAACATTGAGATGCTTTATGGTGTCACTTATAGTTGTGTCATGGTTTGTGATTGAACTCTCAATGTTTGTTTGTTTTTAATCCATCTGGTTTGTTTCATTTTGGCTACAGTTTCATGGTTTAACTTTTGTTGTTGAGACCACATCCTGTTTAGGCGCATGGCATGATGCAGACGTACAGAAAACACTGTTTGGTCTTTTTGTCTCATGTTTTCATTTCCACGTAGCTTGCCCAGGTGTTTGTTATCAGATTACCAACATGTTGTCAATAGGCTACTTTGAGTTTCTTGTCATTGGTCAATTGTAAGAACCCAATTACAGTTTGTCTTTTGTTTTTTTACTTTGGAATGCAGATTTTATCTCTGTTGCCTGTTTTGGTATCAGTTATACAGAATGAAATGTGCTGTATGTCCTACAGGTCTGTTGGTCACATCATTGTGATCGAACACTGTTACTCTGCATGTGCATTGATTGTTGTCTTTGCGAAGATGCCAAAGATCACAAATGGAAAGATTTCTTCATAACCATTTTACACCACTTGTATGCTAGTATACTCAAACATGATGAATGAAAGGATGCCTCTATGTCTGACTGCATGAATGAGTGAGTGATACAGAGCTTTATCATTCTGTCTGTGTTTTAATGTTTTATCTATTTTCATCCCCTAATCACTCCCAATCTCCTCCCGTTCAGAACACAGAGGACAGCGCTCGTATCTCCATCACCTTCTTCCGCCTGTTCAGAGTGATGCGATTGGTCAAACTTCTGAGCAGGGGGGAGGGCATCAGGACTCTGCTGTGGACCTTCATCAAGTCCTTCCAGGTGAGGAGGCAACATATGCAGCCTATAAACATCCCTCTTTAATCTTTAAAATTATTAATTCATCATATCAGAGAGAACTCTTGCTGTCATTGGTCTTTTTATGTCTAACTCTTTTTTTTACCTGCTCAGGCTCTCCCCTATGTTGCACTCCTGATAGCCATGCTGTTCTTCATCTATGCTGTAATTGGGATGCAGGTAATATGATCTAAAGCCTGTTTGTAACCATGCAGGATGTGCGTGCCCTGAGTGACTGTTTCCTTGTTTTTAATTTACCACCCTTTTATTATGCCTATGCGTTATTGTTTTGGTTTGTTCGTGCATCAGTTCAACATCCAATTCTCGTGAAGGCCATGAAAGATTTGATTCTAATATTTTTAGACTAAAAAAAACACATTTGGGTGGTCAAAGGTCATGGTCACTGCAAGCCTTTAATATTATGTATTCACTATTCATCACATTTTTGAGATTGACAATGTAATGACATTTTGGAAAGACATGGATGAAGACTGCAGCTTGACTGGTTACTAGAGGCATTAGGACTGAAGTTGGAAAATTCCTGTGTTATTGTAAGAATATAGAGCAGACTGATGTTTCTTTTTTTAGGTGTTTGGAAAAATAGCCATGGTGGATGGGACACAAATCAACCGCAACAACAACTTTCAAACTTTTCCTCAAGCTGTCCTGATGCTCTTCAGGTGTGTAGCAATAAGCCATTATAAGTAACTGCATGAATAAATAAATACATGTGGGTAAAACCCCTCATTGTGCTTGTGTGTCGATGCTGTTCTTGTTCTGTTAGGTGTGCCACAGGAGAGGCCTGGCAGGAGATCATGCTGGCCTGTCTGCCGGGGAAACTGTGTGATCCAGAGTCGGAATACAACTCCGGAGAGGAGAAAACCTGCGGCAGCGGCTTCGCCATCATCTACTTCATCAGCTTCTACATGCTCTGTGCTTTCCTGGTAATCTTCAGACATTTCATTTTGTGCAGTAGAAGTCATGTTTGAACAGGCACATTCCTGTATGAAATAAAATACCACAAGAAATGCGAAATATTTTTGCCTGTCCTGGTTTCAGATCATCAACCTGTTTGTTGCTGTCATCATGGATAACTTTGACTATCTGACCCGCGATTGGTCCATTCTGGGACCGCATCACCTGGATGAGTTCAAAAGGATCTGGTCTGAATACGACCCTGAAGCAAAGTGAGTGTCAGGACGCAGTTTGAGAGAGCTATGGCTGCAACTAACATCATTTTTCACTATCAACTATTTATTCATTTCTGACCAAAATTACTAATAATTGTATATATTAGAATGTCAGAAAATATCGAAAGACATCTCCATTGCAGTTTCTGAGTACGATGATAAAGTATCTCTAAATGTCCTGTTTTGTCTGCCTAAAACTCAAATATCTGCAGTTAAAAATGATATAAAACAGGGAAATCTTCATATAAGGAGAACGAAAAGGACATTTTATACGAAAAATGTAGTTTCTGATCAATCGATTAATCAAAAAAGCGGATAATTTTTCTCAAATGACCAATTGATAGGTAAAATAATCGTTGCAGTTCTACTATCAACAACATCTTTCCACTTACTAATCCTACAAAAAAGTATACCACTATTGAGGATTTGATACAGCACACATGGGATGATGATTGTTTGTCTCAGTTGTGTTGTGCCTAATAGTATTATGTATCTTGTTGCCAGGGGCAGGATTAAGCACCTTGACGTGGTGACTCTGCTCAGGAGGATCCAGCCTCCGCTGGGCTTTGGCAAGCTCTGTCCTCACAGAGTGGCCTGTAAGGTAGGTTTCCACGACAAAACACACTATGCACATGCATGACAATGATTATTGAGGGTGACAATAATACAAAATTGACATATAAATCCCTAGCTTTCATTTTACATGTGATCCGAATGGTATATCTGCATTTCTGTTGCAGCGTCTGGTGGCAATGAACATGCCCCTCAACAGTGACGGGACGGTCATGTTTAATGCCACCTTGTTCGCTCTAGTCCGCACTGCTCTCAAGATTAAAACCGAAGGTGAGTCTGCACCTTCAAGCCATCTGATATTTTCAACAACTTATTTTTAAATATAGCAGAGAATCCTTCTATTTGCACTGGAACTAACGGGCGTGAAAGCTACTTGAGATTACAGCCAAGAAACCCCACTAAGTAAAGTACAATACTGTTTTTGAAACCTTCGCCGACAACTTTAAGGGAGTTTAAACTCTTCTGTGTTTGGTAGGGGAAAGGGAGAGAAATGTACAGAGTGGCCTTTTGTAGTTTGGGATTTAAATGTATTCATATTTTTGATTGATCTCCTTATGGGGCTGCAGTCTTGGATTTGATGATCTCATATTTAAGACATCAACTCTGAGATGCTGCATGGTATATTTTTAATTAATATCTGTCATGCTAGTTATGCCTTTTAATAAAGTAGTCCCCTATTCACAACTCTGTCTGAACTACTTGTGTGTGATCATGAAGACATATATACAATTTTCCACTAGAGGGAGCTAGAGATATTCAATAAAAGTTCGATTCCACGGCCTACAGAAAACATAACATTTGATAACTGCACTACAATTCAGTCGCAACATGTTGTTTGTGTTAACATAATCCCATCTTCATCCCATTGTATTCATTTACCATCAGGAATTGTGTTCATTATAACATTAAACATCCAGATTTGTGTTGTGATCTTTGTGTGTGTTTGAGAGAGAGCTATAATTAATAGTTATCAGCCAGACACCACTTAATAAACCAATGAATTGATAGCTTAGTGCTTTCAAACAAAGTGACCACCTTCTCTACCATTTTCAAGGTAACCTGGAGCAAGCCAATGAGGAGCTCAGAGCTGTGATAAAGAAGATCTGGAAGAGGACGAGCATGAAGCTGCTGGACCAAGTGGTGCCCCCAGCAGGCGGTCAGTGGTCCTCACACACACACATAGACAAGCAGAGATCACAGTTATACAGAAATAATAATTTGCCTGTTACCATCGTTCACAGTAACCTCACGTGCCCCTCTCTTTCTCTGTACTGTTTTATCACTCTGTTGATTTGAATGCACACTGCTTCTCATTTGTATTTTCCCAACAATTAACAATAGCAACCTCACAGGTAAATATGATGGAAGTCACACAGGAAACTATTCTACATGAGTGTATGAATAGAGGAAGGAAGGATGTCAAACAACGGACATGCGTTTCCGTTGCAACAATGCAAATATATTCCATTCATTTCCATTAAATATGGACGTCACTGCTATATCTATTCAAAGGTTTAAGATACAGGATGCACTTTGCATCCAGTCTTTGCTTTTCTGAAGTAGCAAGGCCTGCTTAGTGAACAAACCCAACAAAGGAAGATACACATCTCTACAGTATTTCACTTCAGTTCACACAGGAACTCTGCTTATCTAGCTGACAGTCACAGTTTTAATGTGGTCTTAGTCATAATCTTCCTGTTTTGTTTATCAGTAATCTAGCTGTCTTCGGTTCTGCATGCTCCTAGCTCTCCCTCGCTGTATAGAGTAGTACTAGATTACTAATGATAGATAAAAACACTCAAAAAACCTGCATAGATATTTGAAATGAAATTATGTTTTTAAAAATGTTTTTGTTTTGCAACTGATACAGGCTTAAGTAAATAGTTTTTTCATTGCTGAGGATGTATTCTTAATTTAACAACAATACTTACAATTATCTTTATCAACAATTTTAACAAAAACCATGGGGCCTTTAATTCTAAGAACTTTAGTGTACTGTAGAGTGTGTTTCTTTGGTGTGATCAGTGGTGTAGTGGTCGTTGGACATCACACGAGGGATCACCGTCCCCCCACTTATTTGGAGCCCCCACTTTTTTGAAGCATGATTTTTTTTTTAATAGTCTAATAAATATAAAATCATTGCCAGTGTTATCGGTTGCAAGTGTGTATTTGTTGTAATAATGACGAAAACATAATACATTTCACAGTGATTATAATAAAAACGTAGTATTTATGCAACTTGATTTGAAGCGTGTGCAGGGCCGGCTCTAGACAATTTGCTGCCCTAGGCGAGATTTTAGCTGGCGCCCCCGCCCCCAGCCAGAGAATTGTACAGTAGAAAAGATAAAGATCAATAGCGTATCCAAGGAATACACAATATAATGGGGGACGCCACATCCTCTAGGGGGGGGTCCGGGGGTATGCCCCCCCCGGAAGAAAATGTTGAACATTTTAAAGTAAAATGCTTCAATCTGGTGCACTTAGAGCATAATTACTACTAGATCTAGGGGGTACAACTCTAAACACCCATATGAAAAAGATCGGTTTACATTTTAATAATCAAATAAGTATGTGAACATAACCAACAACCTACCATAGCCAATAACAAATTAATGTAACTTATTTTAATTTTGTTGTTCATTCATATCTTATTTTAGTTAACATTTATTTATTTATGCATATTTCTTTTATCTCTCCAGTTTTAAACTATATGTTTTGGTTTACTGTCCTATAGTATACATTGAAATGATTTCAAACCTGTTTATCCCAATAGTTATAAAGGAGTGCCTTGGACATATGTGTTTACATAAATTGTGATCAAAACGTTTGGGACCCACTGAGATAACTTAGACTAAAGTGAACTATCTAAACACTCAGAGTTCTTTACCTCACTGAGCTGTAGTTATCAGCCTCTCAGTCTGACTGGAGAGGACTCTCCCTCCACAGTATTGTAGAAACATCTTCTTCTAATATCCGTTAGAGCAGCTAGCACCAGATGCTAATAACAACAGCGCTGGTACCGGTGCACCCTCCCTTTCTCCCTCGCTCGCTCCCACGCTCACTCGCACTTTGGCTGTGAGCTGCGGGCGCCAGATAAGCCAACATCCCCCATTTTCATCACTTACAGCGCCCATCGTACAGGGCAAATGAAAAATGTGTGTGTGTGTGTGTGTGTGTGTGTGGTGTGTGTGTGTGTGTGTGTATGTATGTGTGTGTGTGTGTGTGTGTGTGAGGGGCAGCACCAGGGGCGGACTGGCCATCGGGACGAATCCCGATGGGCCGGTCCTGAAGTGGGCCGGTCGGACGATGTGGGCCAGTCGGATAAGTCACTAGCACCCCCCCACATATTTTATTATGTGAAGCACTAAATGGTTTTAGACAAATATCGACTCTTTGTTTGTAGATATCTAGTAAACTAAAGCAAATAAAGAGAGTATTTTAGGCCTGTTATACTGAGTGATATATATTATACACACTGCTCTGCTTTCTGCACGGACCTCACAGCCAGGGGCGCCGCCAGGGATTTTGGGCCCCATGAAAATACATCACATTGGTTACATTTCTACTGATCATAATTCCATTGTTGAGGTATACTAAAATAGATTTATATTGTGCAATTTTCCAAAATCTCATTGGTTTCTCATACAGCATCTTTGTAAAGTATGTGTATTCACTCTCTGTCCTAAACGGCTTGTTGGAGCTCCTTCTGTGGGCAGGTCTTTTCTGTGTTAGAGTTTTACTCGCTACAGGGTGTACTTTGAGGGTTTGTGACTTTGCAGACCGTTTACATGCATAAAAACCTTCAAAACACACAAGGGGACGGGTAATAACCGGAAAAGCATGACATGGGACCTTAACATTTTTTTTCTTAATGTTCTAAAATGGTTTGGGCCCCTGTCAGTCACGGGCCCTTAGAATCGTCCTAACTTTTCACCCCCTTAAGGTGCCCCTGTCACAGCTGTTCTCACTGTAAACATCGCGTTGCGATGAAAGCAGTTAATAAAATAATATCCAGGGGATGCATGCAGAGCTGTCATTGGCTGAGATAAGTCCGGCCGTGCGTCACGACTCTTTTAAACATCACTGTTGCCGGAAATGCATCCACGGAGGAGCCGTGGAGAAACGTGGAGGACCCATCAGTGTATCCTCGATTATAGCTCCTCCAGAGAGCCTCCTCGACGCTCGATCCTCGATGTGCATTTATGGTGCTTTTCCACTGCAGGGCCTCGCTCGGCTTAGTACGGTATGGCTAGGCCTCGTTAGGCCTTGTTAGGCCAGGCTCACTTTATGCTACGTTTCCATTACAGTTTAGGAACTGGGTTAGTAACTATAGTAACGCAGTGTAGGCGGAGCCGTTACGTCATCTTCAATGCGAAACACGGTTTCTACTAACCGGTATCAGTATGTTGTTACTTCGGCATCATTTTGAAACGTGTATTACAATTACATCACGGTAAAATATGTTCATTTTGTTGTAGTTGCCAGCGATTCTCTCACTAGTTTAGCATACTCAGCCCGGTTGTTGGCCCGGAAAGAACCTCGATTTTGGAGAGCCAGAAAACGGTGAAAAAGTACCCGCTAGCCGGAACTACGCCTAGTGGAAACACAACCAAAAACGGGCTGGGCACGGCACGCTTAAACCGCGCTGTAGTGGAAATGTGCCATTAGAGAAATGAGATGTCCATCAACATGGCGCACCGAAAATCATTTCCGGGTCAAATCAAATCAAGTTTTATTTATATAGCACATTTATAAACGATTTTTGGTCGAGCCAAAGTGCTGGGTCACTACCAGAGGACCTAGGATTCGAGGAGGGGAAATTAGTGAAATGAGAAAGTCCCCAGGTGTCCCTTTTTGTGCGGGACTGCACACACAGCATTTTTATCATTTGTCCCGCGTCCCACAAATTGAGACTATTTCCCGCATTTGAGTGACAGTCGCGCAGAAAGGCCAGCTCGGTTCGCTGATGGCCGGCACCGCCCTTTATTATTATATTTTTTAAACGGCATCATGTAAGTTCCGCTGACAGGCGACAGAGGTCCACAGAGTGCCCACATATTTTCCATCTTTTGTTCTGCTGAATATGAGCATGAGTTTATGGTTTGTCAGTTGGACATTTTACGGTCATGCACAGCTGTCTAAATATCATAAACATATATCCACATAGGTGAGTCATTACTTGCCTCCGATGATTTATCCACCTTACACAAATAAGTATTGGTAATAGAGGGGTGGGGTGATGGTAGGCACACCTGAATGTAGTATGTATTAAGCTTCCTGGTGTTGTGTTCATGTATGTTTTCCAGTGTTCTCATATGCTTACAATTCTAGCGGAATTCTGAGTCAAACTTCTGAGTCAAACATAACTCGACTGTATGTCTTTGTGTGCATTAGTTTGCTTAACCCCCTTCCTGCTTTGTTAAATATTTTCTGCAAGCCTTATTTCGCCCACAGCTTCTTTTGCTTTCAGTCAGTCGCTGGCCTTCTTCTTTTCTCTTTCTGCCGCCCTGAGCTCTCTGGAGCAGTTCTGTTTTAGTTTGGTGGCATGAAACTACTGATACCTCCCTTAAAAAAGTAAACAGGCTCCGCACAGAAAGAGAACCAGCTGTCACGTGTTGACACAAACTGAAATGTGCATTGATCTGCCTAGTCAGGTTGATGAATCAAATTGAAAAATCTTATCCCATCACAAGAGTCAGTTAAACAGTCCTAAAATCACTAGGTATCCGAGCAACCCAGTTCTCATTCATAACACTCCGTTCGATGTCTCACTATGGGATGCGCCTCAATGCGTATGCAAACAGAAGCATCAATCTCATCACGCCAATCCTGATTGGCTGGTGATCTTGAGGTCTACGTCAGGGAATCCACCCACCCTTTAAGTAGCTTGCGCTACGTCGCAGCGTCATTCAAACACCTCTTCTCGCTTCGGAGCACATCTCCAATATCAGTAGCCGGGCTAGCTTAACGGTCCACAGACTGAACCCAAGCTAACATTCGGTACTTTTTTGCTTTGCAGAAGAATTGAACAAATATTAACACACCAGTTAATATTGTAATCTGCCCCGACGTTTTTTCTTTCAAAATAACGGTAAGGTTTGATTTTTTTCTTCAAACAGTAACATACCTGTTGCTAGTTTATCCCTCCGCGCCGACACCACGGCGAGCGGGGACGGACTCTTCTCTCCCTCACACCAGAGGAGACGGAGATAAGAAAGATATTAACACACCAGTCAATATTTTTTAAAGAAAAATCTACCGCGTCGTTTTTTCCTTTCGGGATAACGATAAGGTTGGATCTTTTTCGGTAACATACCTGTTACTAGCTTGTCCCTCCGCGCCGACACCCCGGCAAACGAGGATGGACCCTTCTCTCCCTCACACCAGAGGAGTCGGATGCTCGGCTCTGCGGCTGCAGGTTTAGGATCTCGGGCACGGACTCACACCAGGTCTGCTCGTCCTGCCTTGGGCTGGAACACGCCCAGGACGCTATCGATACCCCAGGTTCGTGCGGGCATTGTGCCCGCTTCACCATCAAGAGCCTCCGCCGACGGCTAGCGCGCCAAGCTAGCCTGTCGGGACGGGACCCCTTCATGTCCGTTGATTCGCCGGCCGGCAATCGGGACATGGTGGCGACCGCCGCGGAGATTGAAGCTCGGTCTGCTCCGCATGCCGCCCATGGAACCGCTGGTGGCAGCCCACCTCCAACCGCGGCTGGCTTCAGCACCAAGCAGGAACCCCACGCTACCGGCAAAGGCAGACCGCTTCCAGTCAGCAATGACCGAACGAGCCTATAAAGCCGCAGCTTTGTCCGCCAGGGTGCTCAACGTCTCCTCGCTGCTGACCGCCTGCCAGGCGGAGCTCTGCGAGGACATGACGATCAAACATGAGCCTGCCGTGTGGGACGAAATCGCAGCGATCATGGACATTTGCCTCCGTGTGCAGCGCTGTGCAGTCCAAGCCACGGGCAAAGCACTGGGGATAATGGTTGATACAGGAGAGAGCCAGGTGGCTCAACCTGACGAACCTTCCAGACCGGGAAAAAGAGGACGTCTTGGACATGCCTATTGTTCCCGAGGGCATATTTGGCTCCGCTCTAGCTTCGATGCAGCAGCGGCTCTCCAGCTTTGTCTTCCCAGAAGGGTCCAGCCGCCGCCTTCAATGGCCTTCGCTCAGGCTGCCTCACGTCCTGCCCGTTTCAAGATCCCGAAACAGCAGAGGCCACAGCCCGCCCCGGGTCTCCAGCCCAGACACGAGGCGAGGACGAGCTGGCCAAGAAAGTCTCCGGTTCCGGCAGCAGCCGCTCAGGCACAGCCGGCCCAGACTTTCAGCCACCAGACGAGGAAGAAGAAGAGGGCGGCCTGACAGCCTCCTCTCCTCGATAAAAGAGCTGGAAGTTCCCTGTTCTCCAGCTCCAGAACACGTTCCAGTGTTAGATGCTCATGTGTTTCCGGGGTGCAACCATGCCCCCATCTTCTCGCCGCCTCGAGTGATGTCAGAACGTCATCCTCAAGTTCGCGCCATGAGGGAAATGGACTTAACATCAACGACAGCAAGCTCCGCTGCTCGTTTAAGTCACACAAACACATGTCATCCCTATTGTTCCTTAATAAATCATTTTCCACTGTCGTTTCCAGGCTTAAAGCCAAGGGCGCAGTCAATAAAAATGAAAAGAAAGACAATAAAAACAATAAACAGTCTGACGTCTACCCCCCTTCTAAGAGGGGCTACCTCTCTCAGAAGGCGGACGATGGACGGGGCTGTGAAGGCATCACCGCCACGCGCATGCGTGTCGACCGGGGTTGTCAACCTGGGGTACCACCGTGTTCAGACACTAGAGGGCCCCATAACACAACAAATAGAGACACAGAGGGCAGACGACAGGGATGTGACATCTCCACTCGCTTTGAGAAGCGAACAGTGGAGGATGCTCACTGATTCTGCTTGGGTTTTCAAGACAATAACACAGGGTTACAGAGTCCAATTCGCTGTCACCCCGGCACCCCCCTCACTTTTCGGGCATTCTGCATTCGCAAGCCCGGGGAGAGTCGGCCCATATTCTAGAGCAAGAGATCCTCTCGCTACTAGACAAGAAGGCTATATCTATAATACCCTCCGAACAGAGTAAGAGCGGCTTTTATTCAAAGTATTTCCTCGTTCCCAAACGGGGAGGGAACGGGATTCGGCCTATACTAGATTTGAGGGCTCTGAACAAATATCTCAAAAGATACAAATTCAACAGGGTACAACAGGGTATTCGCCTGGCAACTTATCTGGATGATTGGCTCCTTCTCGCACAGTCGGAGCAAGAGGCTATTACGCAGACGAATGTCCTCGTAAAACACCTGCTCGACCTGGGTTTCGTAATAAACACAGAAAAGAGCATGTTGTCCCCAGCCCAGACTGTACTCTTCCTGGGCCTACGCCTGAATTCGGTGCCCTTTACAGCCCGCCTGTCAGCAGAGAGAGTGAAAGCCTTCAGGGCTTGCCTCGCTCATTTCCAGCCACGCAAATATGTTCTCTTCAGATCATGTCTGCGGTTACTGGGGCTCATGGCGTCAGCCATCCTGGTGGTACGACTGGGACGCTTACACATGAGGGAGTTTCAGTGCTGGGTAGCTGCCCTCAGACTGGACCCCGTGCGTCATTGCGCGCGGAGATTGATGGACACTATGAAATGCATAATTGCACTGCGCCACTGGCTGCACCCGACTTTTCTAGTACGGCGCGTGCCTATGGGTGCTGTCCTATCGCGGAAGGTGGGCTGGGGGGGTATATACGAAGGTCGACCTGTGAGGGGTCTCTGGAGCAGAGACCTCCAACGGTCACACATAAATTATCTGGAGCTTTTAGCGGTGTTCCTCACCCTGAAACGCTTTCTGCCTTTTCTCAGAGGACATCATGTCCTCGTGAGGACAGACAACACGACCACAATATCGTATATAAACCGCCAAGGGGGTTTGCGTTCTCTCCAGTTACACATGCTGGCACGCAAACTGATCTTATGGAGCTGCGGACGTCTCCTCTCTCTGAGAGCGACGCACGTACCAGGAGTGATGAACCTCGGGGCAGATCTGCTGTCCAGAGGTGCACCACTATGCAGACTGGACTCTACATCCAATAATTGTGAGTCAGCTGTGGGTGCGTTACGGCTGGGCCGCGGTGGATATGTTCGCATCAAAAGAAAATGCTCAATGTCAGCTGTTCTTTTCAATGCGCGATTTAAACGCACCGTTAGTGTTAGGATCTGTCTGTGTTGTAGTTTTGTATGTCTGGTTATGGGTATTTTCATCCTTGTATATTGTCTGGTCCTTCTTCCTGTGTTTTTCCTCCCGTCGTTAGTTTCCCTGGTGTGTCTAGTTGTCTGATTGTTTTCACCTGTGGCCCTTGTGTTTCTCCTCGCCTGCCCGGCTGTGTCTCATCTTGTGATTACCCCTTCCTGTATTTAGTCTTGTCTCTTCCTGTGTTCAGTGTCGGTTCGTCTTGTGTTGTGAGTAAACTGCGGTGAGTGTTCTGTTCTGTCTCTGAATATTGTAGCCTTGAAATAAAGGAATTATTTTGTCACTTAAATCTGCATTTGGGTCCTGCTTCCTGCACACCGTAACATTACGAACCGACCAACAATGGACCCAGCGGATTTTAATTTTGTTTTGGACTTGTTATCCCTAGAGTACACTCTTCAGTGTCATTATGCTGAATGGAGTACAACCTTGGCTAAAAGGGACAAAGAGGCTGTCCTCAAAAAGGCACAAATGGAGGTGAACAACATGCCATGGTTTCTCAGAGTTTTCTCAGGCAGCCCTGAGTGCCAGTCTCCATTCTCTGACCCTTTCTTGGGATCCCGCCTGGCTTTTGGAGGTCCACGGAGCCTCCAAAAGACTTCTAAAAGACGCAAGGTCAGGAAGCCAGCTCGTACTCAGGTACCGCCATGGTTCCGGCTCCAGAGCCGGCCCATACAGCCATGTTTCCGGCTTCAGAACGGGATCTTACAGCCATGTTTCCGGCTTCAGAACCGGACCTTACAGCCATGTTTCCGGCTTCAGAACCGGACCTTACAGCCATGTTTCCGGCTTCAGAACCGGACCTTACAGCCATGATTCTGGCTTCAATTCCGGCTCCAGAGCCGGCCCATACAGCCATGTTTCCGGCTTCAGAACTGGATCATACAGCCATATTTCCGGCCATGGTTCCAGACCTAGTACAGTCCCCAGCAGCCATGGTTTCAGCCCCAGTTCTGGCCCGAGCAGCCATGGTCCCGGCCCCAGTCCCGGCCCCAGCTGCCACAGTCCCCTCTCCAGTTCCCCCTCGAGTCCCCTCTCGAGTCCCTTCTCTAGTCCCTCCTCTAGCCCCTCCTCTCTCCTCTAGTCCCCTCTGGAGTCCCCTCTGGAGTCCCCTCTTGAGTCCCCTCTCGAGTTCCCTCCTCTAGTCCCTCCTTTAGTCCCTCCTCTAGTTCCCCTCCTCGAGTCCCCTCTCTAGTTCCCCTCTCGAGTCCCCTCTCTAGTTCCCCTCTTGAGTTCCCTTCTCTAGTTCCTCCTCTAGTTCCTCCTCTAGTCCCTCCTCTCTCCTCTAGTCCCCTCTCCAGTCCCCTCTCGAGTTCCCTCCTCTAGTCCCTCCTCTAGTCCCTCCTCTAGTCCCTTCTCAAGTCCCCTCTCTAGTTCCCCTCTCAAGTCCCCTCCTCTAGTTCCTCCTCTAGTTCTTCCTCTAGTCCCCTCTCTAGTTCCCCTCTCGAGTCTCCTCTCGAGTCCCCTCTCGAGTTCCCCCTTGGTTCCCCTCTCGAGTTCCCCCTTGGTTCCCCTCTCGAGTTCCCCCTTGGTTCCCCTCTCGAGTTCCCCCTTGGTTCCCCTCTCGAGTCTCCTCTCGAGTCTCCTCTCGAGTCCCTACTTGAGTCACGTCTCAAGTCCCTACCCAATGTCCTGGTCCGTTGGAGGTTCCGCTGGGGGTCCTGCCAACTCCAAGTACTGTCCCGTTGGAGGCCCCGTCGACTACTCCTCTGCCGGGGGTCCTACCAATCCATGTACTGTCCCGTTGGAAGTCCCGCCGACTACTCTCCTGCCGGGGGTCCTGCCAACCCTTTGTCCTGTGCCGTTGGAGGCCCCGCCGACTACTCTCCTGCCGGGGGTCCTGCCAACCCTTTGTCCTGTCCCGTTGGAGGTCCCGCCGTCTACTCTCCTGCCGGGGGTCCTGCCAACCCTTTGTCCTGTCTCGTTGGAGGCCCCGTCGATTACTCACCTGCCGGGGGTCCTACCAACCCCATGTCCTGTGCCGTTGGAGGTCCCGCAGACTGCTCTTCTGCCGGGGGTCCTGCCAACCCCATGTCCTGTCCCGTTGGGGGTCCCGCCGACTGCCCTCCTGCCGGGGGTCCTGCCATCCCTATGTCCTGTCCTGTTGGAGGTTTCGCCGACTTCTCTCCTGCCGGGGGTCCTGCCAATCCTGTGTCCTGTCCCGTTGGGGGTCCCGCCGACTGCCCTCCTGGCGGGGGTCCTGCCAACTCCTGGTCCTCTTCCGTGGGGGATCCTGCCAAGGCCTGTCCCACCAGCGCCGGTTCCTGTCCGGCCGACACCGGGTTCTGCCCGGCCTCCTGAGAGCCGCGGTCTTCGCCCTCGAGCCCGGCCCCCTGAGAGCCCGCCCCCCTGAGAGCCGCGGTCTTCGCCCTCGAGCCCGGCCCCCTGAGAGCCGCGGTCTTCGCCCTCGAGCCCTGCCCCCTGAGTGCCGCGGTCCTCGCCCTCAGGCCCGACCCCCTGACTCTTCCTGCCACTGCCTTCGCCCCTCCATAACCCCCTTTTCAAGCTCTGCCTTGCCCCTGGGCTGTCAGCCCAAGCCCGTCCTCCAGACCCCCTCCACCCACCCTGTTGGCCCTAGGGTTTGTCGGTTCGTCTTGTGTTGTGAGTAAACTGCGGTGAGTGTTTTGTTCTGTCTCTGAATATTGTAGCCTTGAAATAAAGGAATTATTTTGTCACTTAAATCTGCATTTGGGTCCTGCTTCCTGCACACCGTAACAGTTAGGCGTGGACGCGCTCGCGCACGTTTGGCCTCCGGTCCTTCTGTACGCGTTCCCACCTCTGGCTCTGATACCCCCAACTCTGGCCAGAGTGAGAGAACAACGCCACACACTGATCCTAATAGCTCCACACTGGCCTGCAATGTACTGGCTGGCGGAGATATATCAGCTGCTGTGCGGGCAGCCGTGGCAGCTCCCGCTACGCAGGGACATACTGTCTCAGGCGGGGGGGGACGATTTTTCACCCACACCCAGAGCGCTTGGCACTATGGGCCTGGCCCGTGAGTGGTATAACCTGAATACAGTGGGACTCCCTCAGAAGGTGATAAACACTATTCAGAGTGCAAGAGCTTCAGCCACCAGGTAAGTGCCACTACATTAAGTAAGTGGAGGGTGTTTGAGGAGTGGTGCCTTAAAAAAGGACATCTCTTTTCAATGTCCTGTCAGGGTGATTCTATCATTTCTACAGGACCTGATTGATAAACACAGAGCTTTCTCTACGATCAAAGTGTACCTGGGCTGCTATTGCTGCATGCCATGTGGGCTTTGAGGGAAAGACGGCTAGCCTACATCCCTTGGTCTGCCGTTTTATGAAAGGGGCTCGCAGGCTCCTCCCTGTTTCCAGGTCACTGGTGCCCTTATGGGACTTGGCAGTGGTTTTAGATGGGCTCACTCGACCTCCATTTGAACCCCTGGAAGAAGCTGACACCTGTCACTGAAGACAGTGTTGTTATTGGCTCTGGCATCTGCCAAGCGAGTCAGTGACATTCATGCGCTCTCTGTACATCCTTCATGCACTCAGTTTTCCCCGGGGCAACGAGAGTGTTGCTGAAGCCCAACCCTGGCTTTGTAAGCCTCATAAGGGCAAGCCAGACAACGGCTCTCCCACTGGATTGTGGAAGCGATTGCTCTGACTTATACGAGTCAGGGTTTGCAGGCACCAACGGGCCTGCATGCTCATTCTACTTGTGGACTGGCTACATCCTGGGCTTTGTTCAAGGGTGTTTCCATCCAAGACGTTTGTGCAGCAGCGAGCTGGTCCTCACCGCTCACTTTTGTCCGCTTTTACAAGCTAGATGTCTCTGCTCCAAGTGTGGCCCGCGCAGTGCTGGGCCCCGTGTTGAGACAGGGTTCTACCTGTTAAGTTCTGGTTGTTTTGGTGATTTTCGAGATAAGCATGTCTAGCAATACGGGAGTTTCAATATCCCATAGTGAGACATCGAACGGAGTGTTATGAATGAGAACTATAGGTTACTTACGTAACCCCAGTTCTCAGAGTAACATGAAGTGAGATGTCTCACCAGACGGCCCTTCTTGCTAAGGCGAAGCGAGAAGAGGGGCTTATTTTGAATGACGCTGCGACGTAGCGCAAGCTACTTAAAGGGTGGGTGGATTCCCTGACGTAGACCTCAAGATCACCAGCCAATCAGGATTGGCGTAATGAGATTGATGCTTCTGTTTGCATACACGTTGAGGCTCATCCCATAGTGAGACATCTCACTTCATGTTACTCTGAGAACTGGGGTTACGTAAGTAACTTATAGTTACTTTCTTTTGAGTGAATAATATGTCAAAATGGCCACTTCCTTGATTCAATTCAATCATGAAAATACAATACAATAAT
>NW_022992351.1:7814858-8029622 GCF_902827175.1 Gymnodraco acuticeps
ATATATTTTAATAAAGGCAGTATTCAAAACACATTTAACCACCCTAAATTGACTTTTAGATTGGTTTTTTGGTTTTCTTTCTGAACAGAGCCTCTATAGTTTCTTTATGGCTGTGTCCAGTTGTGTAGATAAATGTGTTTTGGTGCTTTTAAGATGGCTTCGTCAGACCAGAATTAAATGATGCTTCCATCTTAAAGCATCCATCCTACTGACATTCATCACCTTTTACCTGATTTCTCTCAAACTTAAATTGGCAAAAAAAAAAGGTAACAAAAAAAGTTGCCCACATTTTCCTACGCACTGAGACTAAGCCTCTTGTGTTATTAGTAGCACACTCCCCATTCTGCTTCAGCACCTCATCTGAGAATCAGACCTGCATTAGCCTACCTGCATGGCAGATAGTGTGTGTAGTAACGGCTTTCTCTCTCTGGCCTGATGTAGTTTGTGTGTTCTCCCTTGAGAACGGGCCTGTATCTGAGTCCTGCTGCTTCTATTTGCATGTGCTTCTCGCTGTTTTTCTTCTGAGATATATGAATCACCTCTGCTCTGTCTCTGAAGTGCTTGATCTCAAATGTTGTGGGTGTGTTGTGTGGTGTGTGTGTGTTGGTGTTGTGTTGTGTGTTGTGTGTGTGGTGTGTGTGTGTGTGTGTGTGTGTTGTGTGTGTGTGTGGTTGGTGTGTGTGTGTGTGTGTGTTTGTGTGTGGTGTTGTGGTGTGTGTGGTGGTGTGTTGGTGTGTGTGTGTGTGTGTGTGTGTGTGTGTGTGTGGTGTGTGTGTGTGTGGTGTGTGGTGGTGTGGTGTGTGTGTGTGTGTGTGTGTGTGTGTGGGGTGTGTGTGTGTGTGTGTGTTGCAGTCATAAGTTCCTGTAATTTAAACTAATCACCAACCTGAGTGTGTTTTGCTTCATTTATAGTTCAAGAGGGTTGTTAATATTATCGCTTGCATCATCCTGTTTTTGTTTGACTAGAAGTGTTTCAAAACAGCATGCTTATTTTCAGAGATGAAGCAAGATGTGAGCTAAAGAGATATTATCTGTTGTCGTGTTTAAACCTGCTGCATGTGTGTGTAGATGACATTTGCAGAGTCTCACAGACTTATGACTACATTTAAGTGTCCTTAAAGTGCTCTCACTCAATTAAGATGTAATGCCAAGAAAAACGTCCTGCTACCACCTTTTGTTTTAGGTTTGAACTGATGTAGAATTGCACAGTGCTTTGCTCTGTGCCAACGCCAGATAAATCATGAAGGCTTACATTTGCTTGTGAACTTTATGATGACCTTCTGATGAGGTGGTGTGTGTGCTGCTATGTTTGGTTCATGGCCTTTCATACATTTTTCTTTGTATTCTTTTGGATCGTTACATAACATTGAGTTTTATTGTCCAGATGTCTTTACGTATTCTGCAGCGGAGGTGCTTCATCATTGTAATGTTTGACTTTTAAGTCCTGATAGTTTTAGTGCAATTTGAATACCTAGATGTGTGTCATTTCTCTGAGATGAGGAGATAGTGACCTCTGATGGATATTGTTGTTGAAATGTTATGGGTGCAAAGAGAATTTGAGTGATGAGTGTGTTTCAGAGTTTTGGTGTTGATATCGGAGGCTTTGGTGTGTCTGGTCTGCTCACCAGATGACGAGGTAACAGTGGGGAAGTTCTATGCCACATTCCTGATACAGGACTACTTCAGGAAGTTTAAGCGGCGCAAAGAGCAAGGTCTTGTAGGAAGGCGCTCGTGGGAAAAGCTGAACACAACCATGGCTCTTCAGGTGAGTAAAGCACAATCTCATACATTCGCTGAGTGAGATGAATTAACAGTGATTATATTAGAGCCAACGTCAACTCTGTCTATGACAACAGAAAAAATTACTTTCAAAAGTCAGCCTATTATCTTCAGTAGACAAAGCGACTTGCCAGGCGACTTAGAACATACTATATTATTTTGTAGTGCTCACATAACTGAAAGACCACTTTAGAAACAGGATGATCCAAATCAAACTGTCTTTTTACCAAATAAGTATTTCCTATGAGAACTTTTATCCAGGCTAACCAGAATGTTACATTGTTATCAGTGTTTATGGATAACACTGACGTCACTGAAGTGTACTCTGGTAGAAAAAAAATGTTAGCTCCTAAAAATATTAGGTGCTAAAAAAAATTCAACAATAATACTTAACCTGACAGAGATACACATCTGGATAAACCCCCTGTGACATCTGTCAGATCTGGTATTATGGTTTCTCTCTTGGCAGGCTGGCCTGCGCACGCTGCATGACATCGGACCAGAGATCCGTCGAGCCATATCATGTGACCTGCAAGGGGCGGGGCTAGTAGAGGCTGATGGAGAGGAAGAAGAGGATATATACAGGGTAAGTATCCTTGAAGAAACACTTTTTATTTTTTTAGTTATTGAAGGACACTTTTCCTTATATAGGCCAATCAAAACAAACCATTGTTATGGAAATCTAAAAACCCCAATACTGTAGAGTACACGTCAAAGTGATCAAATCAATGGTGAATCAGAGAGTTGTCTTTCTGGTGATGTTTATTCGAGGCCTCAAACAAACATCAGATACAATAAGATATAGACACAGGTCTCACAGAGCATAGGATAGTCTGCGCGAGTGTGCGCAGTTCAATATGATAGCAAAGCTTATATTGAGGAAAGGGTGGGAAGGTAATAAATCTGTCTTCACACGGTCACATTGTTATTAGACACATGTCCTTGAGCTGTAGATCTCAGGAAAGGCAAGTTCTCCTGTGACTATGTGTGAGTCTTTCATAATAGCAGCTGTGGCCTTGAAGTAGAGTAGATAGAAGCAAACAGTACATCTAACCAAATGAGAAGCATTTGGTTACTTTGAACATATAAGGAATATAATAAAAATTTCCACTACACCATGTTCCTCTTGTTTTACATCCTACACTTTTAAGAGAGGTTTCTGTTGATTTAAAAAAAATTACTTTCAACTAACAAACTGCCCTTTAGATGATTCACTGTTACAACACACATTATATTTGGCATTTTTAAGAATTAGTGAAAGTCATTATCACGTACATACTGTGCCTGTCACTCATTGTTAACATTATTGCCTTTTCTTTATGTTTTGAATGTCTATTTAATCATTGTACTTGTACCTCTGGTTGCGATTCCTTAATTTAAACATTGCTTATCTTAGAAAGTGGTACTTGTAAAGAGCTTACTGTGTATAAACCTGTTTCTGTCTTAGTACTCATTGGTTTCTGGTGTCTCTCTGCTGCAGCGTAACGGAGGCCTTTTTGGTAACCATGTCAACCACGTGGGTGCAGATCAGCAAGGCTACTCTCACCCGACCACCGCCACCCAGCGGCCACTACAGATCTTGCCCTTTTCCTGCGGGGGCTCCACCGGGCCAACCCAAACAGGCAGGAGGGCCAGCGAGGGCGACGCAGGAGAGGAGACGGAGATGAACTCTTCACCTATCCAGTACAACCATCATTATCACTCCCCCCATCCGTATAATAACCCCCACTGTATTCCCACCTGCCATCAATCGCCAATCCCCTCCAATGCCAACCTCAACAACGCCAACGTACCCTCGCTTCTCTCCATGGCCAATGGGAGGCAGCAGAAGTGTTTGTTAGGGCGAGACCGTCCGTCCTCTGCCAAAAACCCGGTCATCAGTGTCCACCTACAGCAGAGGAGTACACAACAAGCTTTGGAAGTCACACTCCAAGGTCAGTGAAAAAAAGGATTATAGTCCTTCAACATATGCAGTAGGCGTCTCTAAGAACTGTGTAATATCAGTAGAGGAACTGTTTAAATAAGAATCATAAACCAAAGCAGTCTTACCAGCATTTTGTATGATAAGGAAAACTGACTTCAAAGTGTATTTGAGTAAAGAGAGTATGACTAAGCCAAGCTGATATACTGTCCTGTAGGGCTGGTTGATCATTCAATATTCTCAATTAATCGTCACAGATCTATGACATGAATATAATTAGCTAAAACAAATCTTAGTTATGAGGAATAACAATGGAAAAAAGGGCATGTTTGATAGAAACCCACCCTGAACCACCCTTCCATGATGACAAAAAGTAGCTTTTGCTTTCAGAAAGTCTCACGTCATGATACTCCTCCCGTAACTCCTGGCATTGTGTGCCCAAACTCCCACTTGTTTTGTTAACATTCATTTTTTTTATTTATTATAGTAGAAATGTAAGCAAGCAAATGTGAGCCAAAGCAATTTAAGGTTATTTGTAGTTGAGAATGACTCACTAATATAAAAATAATTATACAACAGGTGCAACTTTCATTCGTGTAATCTTGTCTATTTTTTCATTGCATGCTACCTCTCTTTCCGTCCCTCTCCCGATTATACCGCTCCTCTCCTCTGAGCAGGACACGCTACTATGAGGCCTACATTAGGTATGTGCATGATTTTAGTTTTTTTTCACAGTATGATTTTTGGTGTGTGACACAAACTCGCTGTGAATGATTCTTACTAATAAAAAGAGATGTGTCTGTTTCAAAGCATGCAATAGAGGATGAGCACTGTGGAGAGGCCTTGTGATGTTTACAGTAATAACATGTCCGCATAAAATCTCCAGCAAACAGTAACTGTGAATAAAGTCATCATGTAATTCCTATATGTGAATGATCATCACATTTCTACAGATAAATGTTTGACTTGTTTACGTTTGACTCAAAGGTCAGAGAGCAGCAGTGGGCTCTACCCCACCATTCGTCGAGAGGAGTCAGGGGGCGGAGACAGCGATGAAGAGCGAGGCTCGGGAGAGTACTTTAGTGGGGAGGAGTTTCAAGAAGACGACATCATGGTCACAAAGGACAGGTAACAGCAGCTGTCAGCCCAACAGGATGTAGCGGCGTATCTTGTTTATATTACTTTATTTATATGTATTATCTCAATGGCAAGAATGTATGCAGCATGTATCACTTTTGATTCATGGTGCATCGCTGGTATCATACTCTCCAGTAACAACATAATAACAATTAACTTATTTGCTACCTTTTTCTCTCTTTTTACCACTTTGTTTTATAACGCTGACATAATTATTTGGGCGACATTACCGCATTTAAATAGGTAGGGCGAGTATATTAGGTATATTGTAGTGCCGTGAAAAGAGAGTCGGAGGTGGTGTATTAAGAATGGAGTTCCAATCTTTATTATCCATTAATGTCAGAGAGGTTAACACATGAACTGCTCTGCCTGATGAGCTAGCAGGAATGGCAGCTAAAGCTACAGGTGTTCCCACTAAAGGGTCCGTGTGGCAACACAATAAGCAAGGTGATTTATGGTCCCACCATGGTGTCACCACACAAGCCCCCCCAGAATTCACACATAAACAAAATCAGCATGGCGGGGAGGAACGACACGCCGACCCCCACGACTCCTGAGCACGGGAGTCGAAAAGTGACTTCCGCCTGTGCGGCCCCGGAAGGGGAGGGACCGGAACAACAGGTCTTAAATCCGTGACAGGGGACGAGGCCGGGGGGCGGCCCCGTCGCGGAGGTCGAGCCAGCACCACAGGCTGGTCCAAGTCCAGGTGAGCAGCCTTCACCCGGTCCACCGAGACGTGCTCGGCCTTGCCACCCAGGTCGACCACCAGGTGCTTGTCCCCGTGCTCCAAGACCCGGAAAGGCCCATCATAAGGGGGCTGCATGGGGCCTCTGTGCGCATCGTGCCGGATGAACACGTGCTCCGCCGAGCGGAGCTCTGCGGGAACCTGGGACACCTGAGTACCGTGCTGAGTAGTAGGGATCGGAGCAAAGGCCTCAGCGGCGTCCTGCAGGAAAGCCCTGGGCCGACGCCGACCAGGGAACGGTGCGTTAGGGAGGAAATCCCCTGGAACTCTCAACGGCTGCCCGTAGACCATCTCAGCCGTTGAGCACTGCAGGTCTTCTTTAGGCGCAGTCCTCAGGCCCAGCATCACCCAGGGCAGCTTGTCGACCCAAATCCCGTCCTTAAGGCCGGCTTTGAGGGCAGCCTTCATGGAGCGATGGAAGCGCTCGCAGAGGCCGTTAGCCTGAGGGTGGTAAGCGGTAGTCTTACAGCTTAACCCCCAAACCGCCTGCCACGGCATTCCAGAGTTCGGACGTGAACTGAGAGCCCCTGTCTGAGGAAATGTCCAACGGGGTGCCAAAACGACACACCCACTTTGCAATGAAGGCCCGGTCAACGTCCACGGCCGACGTCGAAACGAGCGGGACCGCCTCCGGCCAACGGGTCGTCCTGTCCACCATGGTGAGGAGGTAGGAAAAGACCTGAGAGGAGGGCAACGGACCAACCAGGTCAATGTTGACGTGGTCAAACCTCCTCTCAGGCACTAGGAAACGCTACAAAGGGGCCTTCGTGTGGCGGTGCGCCTTCGTGTGGCGGTGCACCTTAGCGCGCTGACAAGCCACGCACTCACCAGCCCAAGTCCTCACGTCCTTTTTCAGCCCATGCCAGACGAACTTCGCGGCCACCAAGCGCACCGAAGGCTTAACGCCGGGGTGTGACAGTCCGTGCACTGCCTCAAACACAGAGCGCCTCCAGCTGGCGGGAACGACTGGCCGCGACAGGCCTGTGGAGACGTCACACAGGAGGGTAACGCCCGCGTCGCCGAACACCACGTCCTCCAAGCGCAGCCCCGCGCCGGGGTCTGTGACCTGGTCCGCCGCCATGCGAGTATAGTCCAGGCCCAACTGGACGGCTCCGATTGCGACTCTGGAGAGGAAATCTGCAACCAGGTTCGACTTGCCAGCCACGTGCTTAATGTCTGTGGTGAACTCAGAGATGTAGGAAAGCAGCCGCTGCTGACGTGCCGACCAAGGCTCCGCCACTTTAGACATGGCGAAAGTGAGTGGCTTGTGGTCGACAAACGCCGTAAACTCCCGGCCTTCCAGCATGAAACTGAAGTGCCGCACGGCCAAATAAAGACCCAGGAGCGCACGGTCAAAAGCGCTGTACCTGCGTTCTGGGCGTCAGCTGGCGGCTGAAAAAGGCGAGCGGCTGCCAAGCGCCTTCCACCCACTGGTCGTGCACCGCGCCGACCGCGTAGTCCGACGCATCCGTGGTGATGGAGATGGGAGCCGTAGATGATGGGTGTGCCAGCAAAGCCGCCTGAGCCAACGCGGTCTTGACCTCAGCAAAAGCGACGTCCACCTCTGCCCTCCAGTCGATCGCCTGGACGGGGGTCTTGCCCTTCAATGCTTCATACAGCGGCCGCATGATGTGTGCGGCCCGGGCGATGAAACGGTGGTAGAAGGTCACCATCCCCAGAAACTCTTGGTGACGCGGTGCCCCAGGAAATCAATGTCAGACACCCCGAACTGGCACTTTGCAGGATTGATGATTAATCCGTGTTCGTTGAGCCGCGTGAAAAGGGCTCGGAGGTGGGACAGGTGCTCCTGCACTGAAGCGCTGGCGACGAGTATGTCGTCGAGGTAGACAAACACAAACGGCAGGTCCCGCAGCACCGAATCCATCAGGCGCTGGAACGTCTGAGCAGCATTCTTGAGTCCAAAAGGCATCCGCAGGAACTCAAAAGTCCAAAAGGCGTTATCACTGCTGTCTTGGGAATGTCCAGAGGGTGCATGGGCACCTGGTGGTATCCACGCACCAGGTCCACCTTGGAAAACACCCCCGTACCGGCCAGATGCGCCGAAAAGTCCTGAATGTGCGGCACCGGATAGCGGTCAGGCGTAGTGGCGTCGTTGAGTCGGCGGTAAGCCCCGCACGGGTGGAACCCGCCGTTCGGTTTGGGGACGACGTGCAGGGGGGAAGCCCAAGGACTGTCGGAGCGGCGGACAATGCCCAGGCGCTCCATGGTTGCGAACTCCGCCCTCGCTACAGCCAGCTTAGAAGGGTTCAGCCGCCGGGCCCTGGCCTAGACAGGAGGCCCCCCGGTAGTGACGTGGTGCTCCACGCCATGCTTAGTGGTAAGCGCAGAGAAGGTGGGCAGCGACAGGTCTGGAAACTCGGCCACAGTCTGAGAAACGTGTCTGCCCCCGGCAGCGAGCCCGACAGCCCCAGGGTTTTGCTGCGCTGCCAAGTGTGCACATGAGGGAAGAAAACGTTAAGGCATCAACCAAACGCCTATTCTTAACGTCCACTAAGAGTCCATGAGCACACAAAAATCCGCTCCGAGGAGGGGAAAAGAAATGTCCGCTGTCACAAAATCCCAGCTGAAACGCTGTCCTCCGATGCACAAACACATAGGCCTCACGCCGTACGTGCGAATGGGACCGCCGTTAGCCGTCGTCAATCGCGGTCCGTGCCCACCCCGGGTGACGTCTTCACTCAACGCTGGAACTACGCTCCATTGAGCGCCCGTGTCACACAGAAACAGGCTCCCCGAAACGCTGTCGCTGACGAAGAGGAGCCTGCACGTGCCGCCGACGCTTAGGGCCACTGAGCGCCGGCCCCTCCGTTTCCCGGGGGTTTGTAGCTGCACGGGGCGATGCATTTCTTCGCCATTGTCCCGAAACGTGCGTGGTAAAAGCACTCTCCGGTGTCTCCACGCCAGCTCGATACAGCCCTGTCCTGCCTCCGCCACGCTTTCTTGACTGCAGATGGGCCGCTGAGCGTCGCGGCTAACGTCTCTGCACCGGGCTGTTGTTGTAGCCAGGAAAAAACGATCCGCTTCCTCAGCCAAGGCACGGGGCTCCGTGACAGGCGTGTGGCCAGCGCCGTCTGGACCCGGGGAGGCAAGTGACGCAGGAAAATCTCCGTGAATAAAATCCGGGGATCTTCCCCCCCTAGCAGATTAGCATTTTCTCCATTAGCTGGGATGGCTTGCTGTCTCCTAGGCCTTGAATGTCAAGTATCTGGCGGGCCCTCTCCTTAGCAGATAAGCTAAATGTCTTAAGGAGAAGGGCCTTAATCGCCTCATATTTGCCATGGTGTGGGGGGGCTGCGATAAATCCCACCAACTTGGACGACGTGGAGCTCCCCAGCGCTGCTACCACATGGTAATATTTCAGGTCCCCGTCACGGACCTGTCGGCAGGCGAAATGTGCCTCCACGTGTGCGAACCATGCCTCCGCGGCGTGCTCCCAGAATTCCGGCAGCTTTATGAAAACATCGCGCTCAGCCATGTTCGTTAATTTTCCGGAAACTTTCTCGGAAAAGTCAGGGTCACCAGTGTAGTGCCGTGAAAAGAGAGTCGGAGGCGGAGTTCCAATCTTTATTATCCATTAATATCAGAGAGGTTAACACATGCACTGCTCTGCCTGATGAGCTAGCAGCTAAAGCTACAGGTGTTCCCACTAAAGGGTCCATGTGACAACACAATAAGCAAGGTGAATTATGGTCCCACAAGGTGTCACCACAATATAAAGGTTGGCGGCGTTTCCTCTTATCTCAAGCAATATTCAAGTTTTGTCTAGTTAATTTACTTATTGTATCTAAGGGAATATGTATGGGATTAGTTTTGTATCATAAAGATAAACCAACACTTTCTCAGAATAAACCAATACTATGAGTTTAAAATAAAATAAAAATAAATTTCAAAAATAAAACTAAGTTGCAAACAAATCCTTTGTGTAATCATGTAAACTACAAGTCTTTTTTCTTTGTTTTAACATAGGTTTTGTTTGCAGTTCTTGTTTCTTCTTCTCTCAATGATCAGACTTTTGCTCGAGCTGCAGCTCTCTCATTTTGCGCTCCTTCACTTTTTGTTTGAGATTCTGACACAAACGTCCCAGGTGGGCGGGACTTTCAGGGGTGCGTCCCCATTGGCTACTCAGTGTTTGAGTGACAGCCCAGTCCTCCAGTGATTGTACATGATTACACAAATGATTTCTTTGCAATTTATAGTTTCATTTTTGAAATGTATTTATCTTGCTTGACATTTTTCTTCTTTTAAACTCATAGTTTTGCTTTATTCTGAGAGAGTGTTGCTTTATCTTTATGATACAAAACTAATCCCATAAATATGCAGGGTTTTTTAAAATAAATTCATGAAGTAAATCTTGGAATTATTACCTACAATGGCTCTTAATACAGCATAGTAACATGAACAAGATATGAGGTTTTTTTTAAACTTTTTGTTCCACAGATTGTTCAACAGGGACCAGCGTGATGCAGAGGCAGACCTTGACCACATGGTTTCCAGGGGCGACCAACAGCCTGATGGTTACTTTGACGATGACCAACAGCCGATCTACCAAGACGACAGGCGGTCACCCAGGAGATGGCTCTTACCCTCGCCTCAAGGTGATATGCAACAGCACAGCAACTGTAGTTAAGTTTATTAAGATGAGTGATTGAGAAGTAATTCAGATTATTTAAAACAGTAAGATTAAATGTTTTTATTTCAATGATCAACAATATCAATTTTATCAATCTGTTACAAATACCAATAAACTAGGCTGATTCATTCACCTTCAAATTAACAAGTCGTGTTTCTGTTATTTGGAAGCAGCTTTTTGGAATTAATACAAAGGGAAAAAGTTAATAAGTCATCTGGTGTTATTATTACATATATGTATGCGTTAAATTATCTTTTTTCCCCTCAGCCTGCACAAGACCAACATTCAGTTTTGAGTGTCTTCGTAGAAGAAGTAGTCAGGATGATGCTCCTCTCTCTCCATCCTGCACAGCTCTTCCACTGCACCTTGTACATCAACAGGTACACACACACACATTTTTTATATTTGGATATTGTGATGCATTCATCTACAGTACGTCCCTGTTTTGCTCTTCTCTTTACCCCAAAATGCCTGCCTTTTTTGTTCGCCCCTCAGGTGATGGCGGTGGCCGGTCTCGATGCCAGCAGAATTCACCGCCGGTCTCCGACGCGATCGCTCCGCTCCTGGGTCACGCCTCCTGCCTCGCCCATCAACAGGGACTGCTCGCCCTGCTACACACCTCTCATACAGGTCTGCCTCACTGTGAGATAACTTATTTCTAGATAACGCTCAGGTCGTCTAGCATTTGCCCTAACAAAGGGGTTGTTCATGTCAATATTGGTGGGATGTAAAGGTTTTTAGTGAGCTTTACAGGTCTTAAGGGGCCCTATTATACTTTTGGGGGGTTTACCCTTTCCTTCAGTGTGTTATATAGGTTTTTGTGCATGTAAATAGTCTGCAAAGGCTAACATCCCAAAGTTCCTCTCCCGCACACACCCCCCGTGCTGAAAAGCCTTCATTGGACTCATTTGTTTTCTTCTGTAACGTAGTGACATCACTACGTAACACTCAGGCATTATGAGAGAAATAAATACCTTTTTGAACATTAAAGCATGTAAACATGTCACAGTAGAAGGACAACATACAGTCATGTACGGAGCCCCTAAAGGTTCATGGAGAGGAACAAAAAGTATCTTGTGCGCACAATATACTTCTCGTGCGCACAAGTTAGTATTTCGTGCGCACAAGATACTTTTTTTTTCTTTTTTATTCGCACAAGAAAGTTATTACCGGTGCGCCAAGTAGGAGTGGAGCACAGAGAAGACAACCATTTCATTGCAGACTGTTATGTTTTTGTGGAGAAATGGCAGTGCATACATTATTTGAGATATATTTCAAAACTCGGACTTCATTTAGGGACATTTTGGCCAGGGGTTTAGAGCTATTTGTTAAGCACCGGATTTTGCAAACAGAAGAGTCTGCAGACCAGTCTGCTTTGATCTATGAATTCCTGTCCATGACTCACAGTATCTGCTGCCCACAGCTGTTTTATAGAAGAAAAACTCCTTCACTTTATGAAATCTCTGCGGCACCAGTGGCCTTTACTACGAAGCAGGATTTGCTATTTTACTATTCATTCATGAAGTATATGACGCTGCGCTGTCAGCACGCTTCCTCCATGTTTGTGATTGGTTTAAATGTTGCTAACCCCGTCCCTTTCACGTGAACGCTCTCAGCCGGACAGAGAAACCCTGGTTGATTTTACTGAGTTGATAACAGCTTCGTAGGACCGCTTAGTGAGATCCCGTTTGTTAGGGTTAATTAAGCCGGGTAACTCAAACATATCCAGGGTCTGTTGAACTGGCTTCGTCGTACAGGCACTGGAGGGAAGTAACGTGTAACTCAGCAGAATCTGAGAAGAGCAGCACCAGCTGCAAAGAGCTGTGCCTTTTACTGTTTACTTCACTGTGTTTTCCCTTCATTAGAACTGCTGAATAGAGATTGAGGCTGCTACGTTTAACCACACACACCTATACACACATCGAACTGCCAGAGTATTCCCCCCTCGTTTTATGAAGGAGATTCCGGTCACCGGGGCGCATGATGTGTGTTGTGTGTGTGTGCTCAGCTCCGCTCTGTGTGTGCGTGTTCGGTGTGTTTTGTGTGTGTCCGACACCACCGGCATTTGTTTTCAAATGACCACGAAACAGTTAATTTACACCCATCTGGTTCTCCGTAGTTATATGTGTATTTCCAAGTGAAAGAATTTGTTTAATCTTAATCTCGATTGTAGTGCTTAGTCCTGTCGGAGTGCACCGGAACACTATCATAAAACAAATGCGCACACCACTCACACACACAACCAACACACACACACACACACACACAAACACACACACCACACACACACACACACACACACACAACACACACAACACCACACACACAACACACACACAACACACACAACACACACACACACACACACACACACACACACACACACACACACACACAAGCCCTGCAACAGACATATTCTTCATAAAACTAATATATGGCGTAATAATCGGACAGTTCGATGTGTTTTTCCATCAGAAAGTATCTTGTGCGAACGAGAAAGTATATTGTGCGCACAAATTAATAAAGCGTGGCCTCGTTTTATTTATTTTTCTCTCTATGAACCCTCCAGGGCTCCGTAGTGATGAAACCCTCAAAATGAGCATAATAGGGCCCCTTTAAAAAAGTCAGAGTGATAGTCTTTATAAAGATTGTTCTCAGTCGGAATTAACTATGCTTGCTTAATACATTGTCTGCAAGTGTTTGTAGGTCTTTTTTTCTATAAGTCATGTTCGTGTGTATCTGTGTGTGTGTACTCAGGTGGACTGGCGTAGTCACGGCAGCGTGGGTAGCCTCCCCGGAGCGGGTGATGAAGAGGAGTTCGTGGTATACAGACGGCCATGACGGTCCTCCCAGCCGCAGTCTCTCTCCGTCCCCGCCTGCAGCTGCCAGCAGAGTGCTGCTCTCACTTCCTGCAGAATAGAGGAAGCGCTATCAGTGTGGTGGAGGCTGTGAGTAAAGATTATAAAGGGTCCTCCAACTTTAGAAAAACTCTGATTTAACACATATTTAAATGTATCATAGTTTTAAAGCTGACTTTATATGCGAGTGTAACATTAATACTTTTATTACCAAGCCCTTGATAATTGAAATTGTTTAACCAATTAATTGTCATTTACCAACATCACATTTATATTTGAACAATTCTTAGATTTGATAAGCAGTCAAAACATTTTTTTTCCTGGAACCCCTATGAGGACTGTGAGAATCCCCCTTTGTCTCAACATTTACTTGAAGGTCCCATATTATACTATATTTGAAAATATATATTATAGGGCCATATCTATACAAAACTATCTCTGAATTGTTGTGCTCAAAATACCAAACAGATCACCCATTCTAGGCGTTCGAAAGCGCTGGAGACGCTGTAGTACATATGCCAGGCCTGTAGGTGGCGCTGTAGTCTGCCACAAAAGCAGCGAAGAAGACTTCTCAGATTCAGCCCTTGCAGAGCTGGAAAAGAGCAAATAGAGCGAAATGAGACATGGCTAAAATGCATGATCTGTTGGTATTTTTATTTTTATTTTTTTCAAGATTTGCCATTGTCCAGGATGTAGCTCCTCACAACATACAGTCAGGTTCACCAGGCGAAAAACTAAAACATTTGAAGCCAAAAATAGATGTGTCATCTGCAATAAGCAATGGCTACGGGGAAAGGAACCAACCTCTAAGGCAGGGGTGTCAAATGCAATGCCCGGGGGCCAAATCTGGCCCGTGACTTGATTTTTCTGTGGTCCCAAAAGAGGTTGCAAAGCATATATATGTTTATTATATGGTTACATGAGATTACAGAAGCCCTTTGACCATAAACTACATGTCCCACAATGCATCTCAATTTTTTTAAACTCAGAATTTGACTTTTTTTCTTCTAAATATGCCCTTTTTTCTTAGAATGTGCCCTTTTCTCAGGAATTTGATTCTATTGCATGTCACTTCTTTTTGTTTAAATGTCACTTCTTCTTTTTTTTTTGAAATGTCACCCTCATTTTTTTGAAATGCCACTTATTTTTTTGATTTTTGACTTTTTTTCCAGAATTTGGCTTTTCTTTTTAAATCATTTTGTGACATTCTCACTGAAGAGACTTGCTATTATTTGCCCCAGACTTCTGCTCTCAGACGTAGTTAATTATGAAGTTATTACCCCTATCTGATAATAATCCAATGCAGAGGCAATAATGTAATATAATACATTATTTTATATATATATTTATTTATATATGTATTTTTATATAGTCTAAAGTTACAACGGCCCTTTGAGTGCAGTCATAATGCTGATGTGGCCCGCGATTAAATTGAGTTTGACACCCCTGCTCTATGGTCTCCACAAAAAACTGTCAAAAGACCATTGAGTTGAAAGCAAATAAGCTGGGCAGAGATGACATATTGCTGAGACTGATTGGGCAAGGTCATGACATGGTTGCCAATGATATAGCCTACCACAAACCATGCATGAACAACTTCAAGGCTCAGCGCGTTCCTTCTGGAAAGCCAAGGCTGAATCTTATGCTGTTGCATTTAGTCGCCTTGTGGAAAGAGCTGGAGGCGCCTCTTTTCCATGACCTGTCAGGATTCCTTGTGAAATCATTGCGTGACCGGTACCGAGAAATTCTGAGGGAGCTTGGTATCAAAACTGCAGATCAGTACCGATCGACTACACTGGAATTGAAGCTGCAGCAAACACTTTGATGGACGTTTGTTTCAATCCTTGACCAGACCTGTGGTTCAGGCAATATGCATCAGCTTGTACCCCTCGGTGATGCCCCTTGAGAAGCTGAGGCGACTAGAAGCAGACCATAAGGAGGACCGAGAAATACCATGCATTGTGGCAAGCTGCAAAGATTCTTCGAACAGACTGTGTGAATTGCATGAGGCAAACTCATGAGAAGCGTTCAACTCAGATATCCTTCAAATCTGCTAATGACATGGTTCCTGACTCACTCTTCAACTTCACAGCCATGCTGCTAATGACAAGATACTGGAACTCAATGATGATGGAAGAGTCATTGTTGATCAGCCAACAGCATAGAAAACCATCATTATGTCACAGCACGTCCTCCGGCATGTTTCTAGTGTATCAACACATTTGGCCACTATCTACCACTTATTCAACAAGACACGTAGTAAATCACTCATTATGATGAATAACAGATTGGGGCTTGGGATCAGTTATGAACGTATGCAGCGTCAGCTGAAAGCACAAAGTGAGAAGGTCATGCAGCAGGTTGAAACCAATGGTGTTTACGTCCCAGAGACCATGATGAAAAACAGCGATATCTCCCATGTGTTTGCCATGGACAATCTGGACTGGAAGAAGAAGACACTGGAGGGTGGGAGTTTTAATGCCACCACTTGCAATCATAATTGAAAACCAAAAGATTGTGCGGGTCCAGGAAGGTGCCAGACTCCCCACTTCTACCTCGGACAGAAAGAAGAACTCTCTCTGATGTTACTGACCTACCTGCTCTGCTCCCATGTGTCACGTCTCTGCTAAAGACAGGCAGAGGTCCAGGTCACTTGGGCATATTGAGAAGCTAGAGTCTGGATCAGACCCGGCGTCATGGACGGGCCCCATGGGGCCGGGCCCGCCCATCCAGGATTTGGGCCCGCTGTTTTAATCAGGGCTGAATACAACATTTTAATTGTTTTATTATTATGTTTATTGTTGTTATTTGTAGGGCTTTGTCCTCAAATTTATTTTTATTTTAAACTATGTTGAAAGATTAGTTTAATATCATTTTTTAAATTTTGCTATGAAATTCTGAATGAAATTCTGAATGAAAGGCTGCGCGCGAGACTGGATGCAGGCACATTAGAAGATATCAGTTACGTTACCAACGAGCTAGCAAGCCAGCCAGGACAAGGGAGGGCTGGCAATCAATTATATTTTGAAGAGAAATTGACTCTCAAAGCCCCCCCCCCCCCCCCCGAGTGTTAGTGATGCTTGCTTATGTAAACACAGACCATATTACTTCCAAAACACGTCACACATTTCCGATATGACTTCAAGTCCACAGCAAATCGGATAAGCTCCGTTGTACCCCCGTTTTTAGAGATGTGGGTAAGGAGAAAAGAGAGAGGGTTTATTTTCTGACACTTTGTGAGTCTCCTTACACACCGGGGACACATATTTATGTATGAAATACATACAAAAGTGCATTTTGCATAATAGGTGACCTTTAAATTGTGACTTGAAATAATGTTTCACTTCCCCAGGTGTTGATCTCCGAGGGTCTTGGGAAATATGCCAAGGACCCCAAGTTTGTGACAGCGACACAAACGAAAATCGCAGACGCCTGCGAGATGACCATCGATGAGATGGAGAGCGCCGCCAGTAACCTGCTGAACGGCAGTATAGGTAGCTGCAGCACAGGGGCCACGAGCAGCGAGGGGCTCGGACTCGCAGGCCGCCTCGCAGCTCAGAGACAGCAGCATCCGGGACTTACAGCGATGAGGAGCCCTGCGTGGCTCTGAAATGTGAAGAGGACCTAACAGATGAGATGATATGCATCACATCACCTATAGCAGCGGCTCACATGGGATTATTTAGGTTTTTTCAATTGAATTTCTACAACCAATCCACAGTGAGGGGATGTCTCAGTTCAGGAGCATCCTGGGGAAAATGTAAAATATGGGGGGATAAGAGAACAAAGTGCCTTGTTTTTCTCTTTCTGTGGAGTGGAGACGCAAGAGAGGAACAGATGGTTGTATGGGAGAGCTGAGATTCAGTCAGAAAATATTGAAGCCAGAGAGACTCGACCTTTTCACCAGCCTGCCGGTCATTTAGCAGGAATTCGGGATACCCCTTAAGGTGTTTGATTTTGTTATTTTCTTCATTATTAGCGGTTGTTTGAAACAACAGAATAACCTGCCAGCCTCGCAAAGCCAGCCCAAGCTCATAAGTTAGTTTTCCCAAAAACATACTTTGAGAAAGAGCTGCACACCTTGGTAAAATACTGGAAGTTAATGTACTTGGTTATTCATATTATTTGTTTTGCCTCTGTACTACAGTGCATTGTTTTTCAAATTAAACAGCAACTTTGATGGCTTTAATTTGAGGAGTTTTGCATATTGAGTGAACAATAGCGGGATTGTTCTGATGCGTAATCCAAAAGTTGTGGGAACATGTTTAAAACAAGAACAGTTTTCCTACAACATAAAACTGTGTCACACTGATGTTTGAAAGAGTAACGCTGGCTTTGCAAAGCTGCTTTTGTCCTGCTGCAAAATGTCTTGTCCTGAGTCCTTGTTTTCAGATGGGTGTTTCATGTCATGTATATAACGCGTGATTTTATAAAAAAATAACCTTTAGTGGTCACGATAAGAGACCCTGGTTATTCACATTACATTCTGGCCTCCTATGTCTTGAATTAACCACATAAAAGTTGAATAAAACAATTATATTTTTATTTTGTTAATGTATTTCAGGCTATTGTTAGTGCAGAGCTACACTCAGGCTGATCTGAGTCCAGATGTTTCAGGGTTAAGCATTGCTCGTCTCGGTACTTGACTTGAAAAGGAGATCACATATCACAGAATAAAGACTTTGTCCTCAGGCATATCCTTCTGTTCACACGTGCACAATGATCTGAAACACAGAAACTGTGTGTATATAATACTCTTCGCCCTTTACAGCAACAACAGAGAATTAATGTACCCCATTTTACTTGCTTAAATACTTTAAACACCCTTAAAATAGAGGAAGATATGGTTGTTAGTAACTGTTCCATTGTGATCCTTAAAGGGGCCCTGCATGCCTTTTTGGGGGTTTCTCATTCCCGTAGTGTGTTGTATAGGTTTGTGTGCATGTAAATGTCTGCAAAGGCTAAAATCCCAAAGTTTCCCTCATGCTTCTATTGGCTAGCGTTTCCAACACATTGTAACGTGATAGGCTAATGGGCGGGACGTCCATAAGCGTCTGAAAAATCACAACAGTGCCGGCAAGCTAACCAATCAGAGCAGACTGGGCTCTGGTTTCAGACAGAGGGTGAAAAGACCGGGCAGGTAGTATGAAAACAAAGCCACTTTTTGAACATTATAGCATGTAACATGTCACACTTACAATAACATTTATAAACCTGAAAATTAGCATAATAGGGCCCTTTAATTTGTATTCCGAGCCCCCTTAAAGACTATGAGGAGAGACCATTTCATTGTTAGAAACTCAGCCATAAATACGCAATGAAAATAGGACAAACATCAGATAATACTGTAGAGGAGTTGTTTTACTTTATGACGTAAAAGCTGATGATACACATTAGTCTGGTACGTTACACATGCTGAATTAGGCTTTCAAGTAGGAATCTGTTTTTAGATTACTCATCTAGACAAGGAAAACTAATAATCCAGAGATTCATGCCTGACTCATTCAAATATTGCTGACATGTTAGTTTCACCTACTGAGGAAATGATGATAATAAACAATGAATTCCTCCTCAGGCATTTGAGACCTTGAGTCAATTCACGCACATAGATTTCAAGGTTTGACCAGATATTGGACATTTGTGACTCACTGACAGTGTACATTTTGAACAACATAACAGAACTCCGCTAAAACAAATTTAATTCTTTGTGTGTGTCTTTTGACTGAAATTATGTCAGCTCCTGCAATGTATTCCTATTTATTTTTCAACACTTATGCGAGTGCTCACAAGTCTAAAACAGCTGCTGTCTGTGAAGGGAACCTACATAACCTTCTTGTAGATTAAAAACAACATGTATATTTGCTACAGCACTAACCAGTCTTTTTTCTACCACTGCCAACCGTAACAAGGTCTTCAGGTGTACTTTTACAAACTACCATGGTTTGTGGCTGCTGGGCTATCTACTTTTTTCCTTCAATATAATACTGTTGTCAGGGCAACATGTGTAATGTGCAACCAAAGGGCTCTTTCAAATATAAAACCAAAAGCAAGAGATTGTTAAGTGCATTTAAACGCATATTCAATTATTATTCCAGATTTGTTTCCATTATTTATATGTTGTCAAAAAGTATGCAGATCATTGTGTACAATGATGACAAAAAGGGTTCATGCTTATACTGGGAAGTTATTTTCTTTATAGTCAATAAACATACAGGTGAATTTAACCTGAGCTTTATATGAACTGTAAATGCACTCATGTCTTGATTGGCCAACACTGCAGATACATATGACATTTACCAACTGCATGTCAATTGTGTTTAACTAAGAATTAATGACTCATTCTAATTGTTATTACCTCTGTGACTATCCGGATGTGTTGGTTAAAATGTCAGGGAAACTGTCGCAGTGTTTGATTGACAGGTGAACAAGAAGCAGTGAAAACTAAACAACCAACATCAGAAAAAAACGAAACAAGAATTACATTTAAAATCTATTTATTTTCCCTAATGCAACCAGGACTATTCAGACCTACAAATAAATGTTTAAAGTAATTAAGATCACGTTAAAAGCCATATTACTCACATGCTTTAGGGAGAAATCTGTACATTTGCTGCACCTAGGAATACTCATCTGGCTGTTGTGGGAATCAAACCTGTTCCATTCATTACAGAACAAACCAAAACATTTAGTTAATTCAGTGTTTGAGACAACCACGCCACCAGAAAATATAATCATCTGCTGCTTATTCATCTATTCAGTTCCATTTAGACTTAACAAAAGAAGCATTGTGACAAAAACCAACACCAGAGCATCGTTGTCCCAACTGAAGGCTTTATTATTTTCTACTGTTCCACTGCCATACAAATGTCCATGGAATCACAACATGTATACAATCTGTACAGTGTGTGTAAAAAAACAAAGTGATTACAGATTCTGCTTTCTACCCATTTGTTGTATGGAAATTAAACAATATAGCTCTATCTACTTGTAGCATAAGTTCTAGTACCTTATAGATTTTGTACCAATGAAAATCAAACACCCTGTTTTGTACATTTTAATTCTTGACGATGAACCTGCTGAGATTTTTCACTGAATAAAGTCAAGAGGATAAAGTTAGGGTGGCTCTTGTGTTTGTTTACAATCATTATAAGAAGAATACAAATATAAGAACGTTCACAATAATGTTCCCTTAAAAATCCTTCATTATGACGCACATGATTCCAACATTTAGTAAACACAGCTCATAGTGTAAACACTCAGTGTAATGTTACTTCATAGTATAGAGCATAGTGCAAAGCTCAATAAGACACATTGTAATTCATTGTAGCACCCGGCTGTTTCCATCACAGCTAAAAACTAAAAAACGCATATTTAATTAAAATCAGTACTTCATGCATGAATTTAAGGACGATTTTCAGTAAAGCCGATTCTAAAATGTATATCAGTAACACACTATACATCAAAAGTAATTCAACAAACAGGCACATATAGTATTATTAATAATACTTATTGATCTTCAAAAGCTTCTTTGTAAACACGCTACATTGAGATAAAATGTATAAAGATTATTGGATACGCTTTTTTACAGTTTCAACAAGTTTTTAGTGTATAGTTGCCATAAAAAGCAATTTTAAGACACAATCATTAGCAACATATGCTAAGCTATCATTTGGAGGTTATTCAAATTAAACAGACTGCGCTGAACGGAAGGCAGCACAAAGCTGTTTGCTGTAAGACTTCATATTCAAGTGGGTCGCTGCTGTGCCAGCAACTCTGGGACAGGGGTAGAAAAAGTACTCTATTTGTCTTTTATACTGTCTTTTTATAAAGTAAAGGTAGCAATACAAAATTGTAAAAATACTCTGTTACCCTGTTACAAGTAAAAGCCCTGCATTTAAAAATCTTACTTAAGTAAAAGCACTGGCATCAAAATATAGTTAAAAAACCTTAACATTGGCTAATCACTTAAATAAATCCTGGATGTAGATGCCCTAGTTTTCAGCTTTATTAACAGTTTTAAATCAAACCTATTATGTTCTATGATCCCTTCGCTGAATTAAAACAGGTGCAACAAAAACAGCATTTCGTAGAACTGTTGAATCAGCTAGCTTCCAGGAAGGAAGAGGGATGTTACCATGGTGACGGCTGAACTCACAGAATAGATTAAACAGAAAACGTGCTGGGCTGACAGTCTGCTGATTAACAGCCAGACAAGAGTAATCATGACTCATACGACACTCTTGATGTGGCCAAAAAGATATAATCTCCGAGGCTGACGAAAAGAAGAACTTTGTTGTCAACACTTGTCTTTTTACAGGCTAAGCCCTACTGTTGTGAAATGTTTAATGTCACGTTGGTATTAACATGAAACCTAGCCCCAGGGTCATACCAGGAAAATAGAGTGTGATGATTGAAGTGTTTTATGATATGGAGGGTTAGGTTATTATTAAGCTTATAATACCATGGGTGGTTGTGTAAGCATAAGATATGTGAACTTCTCACATACCGAAACCAATTCAAAGTTGATACAGTGTTAACAAGGTATTGCCAGGCATCTTTCCCAGCAACTATTTGTTTCAACCATGAAGTGCCAGCACGCCGCTGACCTTATAAACATGAGGGAAAACTGTGATTCATGTTAGCTCAAATGTAATTAAATACATATGTCATTTTAAAAGTAAGAACATGAACTATGTAAACTGCTAACATTGACCATTTGTTTTACACCCTTATGGCTTTGAATTAAGATAGCATAGATCAGCCCTCATAATATTGTTCACCTGTGACTACACATCAAACTGACCTTGTGTGTGCACATCAGGTGCAACACACTCCCATTATTCATCTACAAGGCCGATGATCCTGACAAACAAGCTGTTTACTGCTGTGTCACCTGATTGTGTATCTTGCTGTTACCCTTCACTCTGTTCATCTTTGTGTGTCGAGTGTCGGTGGTCGGTACAACAGGAACCCCGGGGTCCGCGAGAGGAGGACGACCTCTGATGATGTCAGCAGCCTTCTCCGCCAACATGATGGTCGGAGCGTTCAGGTTGCCGTGACGATGCTGGGCATGATGGAGGCATCGATCACGCGCAAGTCTCTCCAGCCCCCATGATGCGCGTGTTGGAGTCGACCACGGCCATGGGGTCGGAGGGCGAGCCCATCTTACAGGTGCAGGACGGGTGGTAGGCGCTGTCAGCTTGCGCCGCACAAAAGCGTCAATTTCGGAGTCGGATTGGACCTCGGGACCAGGCTGGACTTTCGGGACCGCGGAATGATTCGAAGGCCTTCTGGGCAAAAATCTCTCTGGAGAGCTTGACACACTGCCTGAACTCCAACACATCAATGTCCTGAAGGGGATATAAGGTAAGTACTATGAGCAGTATTCCATTTAAAATCCAAAGACCAAGGAAACAGATTATATAAAGTACAACCATAATTAAGCAGGTCTAGACAGTACGCTCTTTTGGGAAGTTTTAGTGCCTGAATCTTACCGGTGGAGAGATAGTTTGGCTGGAGAATGGGGTGATCCAAAGGGTTGGCGCTCTTCAGCTTCATCCAGCCGATACTGGTGCTCCTCATCATTCCCACATGAACCTACAACACCAACAGAAACAGTCGTTACTGCTGGATGTTTTGGGCTCACACTTACACGCCATACTGTATGTACTGCACAGGTAGACTCCCAGGGTTTCCAAAATGGCCTTAACACCAAGTTCTGAGACTTTCCATGCCCAATTCCCTCAAATTCATATATCGGCGAATGCATGGATCAAGGTTAATTACTGTTACAACACTAAGAGTTCTTTATAAGATGAAGGAGTCTCACAGAAGGCCACAGAAATAATATCAAAATAACTTCACTCACTTTCAATCATGTCGATTTACAAAAATGTTCAGGCCCTTGATTTTTCCCTCTTAAATTGACAAAGCTTCAAGGCTTTTAAAGACCCATACTGACAGTGAGGAGAACGCAACCTTACTGTGTGAGAAAAAAACCTGACATTATTTGTGCAGCAAAACCTCCTCTGTTTTATTAGAGGAGGGTTTTTACGCAGTTTAAAAATGCACTTTCAGAAAACTCTGCAAACCGAGAAATTAGTAAAGTAAAGCAACTATTATTTGTTGCACGAACACTTTCATAACATCTAGTGGATTGTCTTCTCTACATCCCCATTATGCCATTCTCAATATTAATGTATTTGCTATCATGATTCCTGGAGACAGAAACACATTCATCAAAGAAATGCCAAAGTTATTCAATAGAAATGTAATGTTGGGATGTCTTAACTTGCTCCTCTCAGGTATTCTTCTCTGGAAAAGCTGTAAATCTGTGATCCGCATCAGCAAGCTCACTCTCAACTCTCAGGTGATTTCCAAGGAGCTCTTTTTATTAAATAAAGGTATGCAGTGCATGTGGTTTTCCCTGGAATGGCACGTGACTGTATAAACACTAAGTATGTGCTTTACGTGACGGGCTGGTTAGTCTAATATATTGTGTATGCATCACTTTATGTTATCCATGACACACTGTTGACACATACCTAACGTCACACACACCCTACTACACAGCTCCCTGTGTAATAAAAGGAAACCATAATCATAAATCCTGATAGCTGCCACACATATGCAGTGAAGTCAGCTCCCACCTTCTTACAGTACATAGACACAACCTGATATGCCTCGATCTTGGAGGCAACATCGCCCGTGGTCGATGACCTGCGATGGCAGGAAGTGAAACTGGATGTCTGGGTGTGTGACTTTTGGACCGCTGCGGATGAACCCCCGCTCTCCAAGTGGGCTGTTGCTCCATAACCTAGAGGGACAGTTGTCATGGTACTGTGAGGTTGCACACATAGCATCTGCCTTGTGTTTGTCATAAAGAGATGACAGATACTGTATGTCACACATGAGTACACCTGTGTAGATGGTGGCTCTGTCTCATCTTGTCTCGTGGTGTGTCTAATGAGTTTGGCAGCTATGTGATGCATGTGGCAAACTGGCAAACCTGCACACCACGGAAAGGACTCTTTATCTGCACTTTACGTGATGGGCTATTTCCTTTTAGTTCAAATCTGTGTTTCTGTGGTTACCTCTCCTGTTGACTGTGTCCCAGCTAAGCTGTTATCTCGTTGGTTGCGCTTTGTAAGGTCAATGGAGGACAAAGTTGAAATAATTTGAACTTGAGCTCTTTATCCTCAACAATGGCACACGGCTGCTGCAGGGAGCTTTTACTGCTGATCACTTGGGTTATGACATTTGTATCTTTGTCTTGTAAACCCTCCTCTTACAACAGATACTGTTCAAATTGAGCAGGATACATAACCCAACCAAGGTTTATTGTGTTTCTCCTGTTGCCAGTAATAACATTCATTTTCTGACTTTCTTTCTTTTGAACAAACAGAGATAATTTTAACCCATACCTGTTGATAACTGATATTTATTTTGATATATTACTTGAAATTCCGTGATATACAGTAAACCTACAAAAAAGTCACTATTTTGGCAGAAGTGTTTTGGGTACCAGTGAACATGGTGAGCCACTCCAGGCCTATCTTGACCATGTGGAAAGGTTTCTGTGCCTTGTAGAGGGAGATGGGCTGAGTGCACTGCTGCTGGACGTACAGCTCCAAATGATCCTGCAGGTTACTGCCAACGCCTGAAAAACAAGAGAGGAACAACCAGGCATTTTTCAGAAGCCTTATTATACTTTTTTAGGGTTTCACTTTCCTGTAATGTGTTAAATAGGTTTTTTATGCAGGTTTATTGTCTGCAAAGACAGGGAAGGAAAAAAAGGCTTTTTGTTACATTCACACATGTACAAATGTAAAAGTATAGGCACAATATACAAATATGAAACCTGAAATTGGCACAGCAGGGCCCCCTTTAATACAGCAGGGCCCCTTTAATACAATGCATTCCGGGGGCTAGGCTGAAAGTGTTATGAGGTGAAAATGAATCCCTCTATTCTCATGTGTATCAAAACTCTATCAAATCTATGCATCTTTAAATCTCAAATCTTTTCTTTTCCATTTCTGTTGTTTAAATAATGGCCTTTAAAATGCTTGAATGGTTTAAAAGAAAAGAAGAATATACCTGGCAAGTGCTGGACCACAGGGATGCCGTGGTGTTTCAGGTCATCAGCATTCCCCACCCCAGACAGCATGAGTAGCTGAGGGGAGTTGATGGCTCCTCCACTTAATATCACCTCTTTTTCTGCATATGCCTGAAAAAAGACAGGAGTTCACATCAATGCCTAGCGGCTATATGCTTTGATATATATATAGAAATTGTATTCATTGGATAAACCCCTTGAGATGCACCATCTCGTTTTCAAGGGGGTCCCGACAATAGCAACAACTTACAGACTTACATAAACAAAAAGACTAAATGCAAAACATGACACACAAGACAAACCACATACAGTCTGTTCAGCGAAATTTCAAGCAATACACACAATCATTACAATTTGAGACAGTCAAGCAAACCAGTTTCATCAATATCAGTTATAACAAGTACAGACCAGTTTAAAGTGAGATAACAATGCATGTTTCAACATACCCAATGATGCAAGAGATCTAATAGCAGCAGGTAAAGTATTCCAGTCAGTTGGGGCTTTAAACATGAACACTCTTCTGCCAATCAATTTGTTTTGCAGAGGGGACAGAGAAATAAATCTGAACAGAATGTCTAAACTTGATGAATTGGTGAGTAGGGTACAAATACTGCTTTAAATAAGGGGGATAGTTAAGATAAATGCATTTAAATATCAGCTGAAGCCAATGCATGTGTCTTCTTACATTTAAAGAAAGCCATTTAAGTTGGTTATACATTGTGCAGTGGTGTGTACGAAAAGGACAACCAAGAACAAATCTGCATAGTCTGTTGTAGGCTATGTTGAGTGGAGCAAGATCTGATTTATGTGCATTTTGGTAGACAACATCACAATAGTCCATAATCGGAAGAATAAGTTGAGAAGCAATTATCTTTCGGACACTGAGCGTAAAACAATTGCGAGAGCGGTGTAAAACACTGATTCCGTAATTTACTTTTTGTATTACATGCTTTATATGTAGTTTAAATGAAAGTTCAGAGTCTAGCCATACACCAAGATATTTAAAGCTATCAACTTTATGCAGAGAAGTGCCATCCTTACATGTTATTACTACATTAGGTTTGGATTTGAGCTTCTGCCTGGTACCAAAGACCATGGTATAAGATTTTGTTTTGTTAAGCAGTAGTTTATTGTGTGATAGCCAGTCCTGTAAGATATTAAAATCCGATTGGAGAGAGATCTGAATTTGTGAAAAATCTGATTGGATGTAATATATGACAGTGTCATCAGCTATAAAGGTGAGTACAACAATTAATGAGACAAGAAGATAAATCATTTATGTAAATAGAGAACAGAAGTGGGCCCAGAGTTGATCCTTGGGGTACACCCTTTTGTTGGATCAACAGGTCAGACTGTTTTCCATTAACAACCACACATTGCTTTCTACTGTGAAGGTACGAGTTAAACCATAACACTGTATTATTAGAAAGGCCAATGCCGGTGAAGTTTATCCAAGAGCAGATATCGATCAACGAAATCAAAGGCTTTTGTCAAGTCCATAAAATGGCACCTGTGAGTTCACCATCATCTGCAGCAGAGTACAAGTCATTTGTAAATTTAGTAGGGCAGTTGTTGTGGAGTGATTAGGCCTGAAACCAGATTGAACCGGAGATAACATATTATAAGTATTGAAGGATAATGTGACAGTTGATTATAAATTATTTTCTCCAAAACTTTGGAAATAGAACAGATTATAGAAATTGGTCTATAATATTTGTATCAAGTAAATCACCACCTTTATGCAGTGGAATGATGCGTGCACATTTCCAAAATAGTCGGGCAACTCACAGGTGGACAAAGACAGGTTGAACAAATCAGCAAGTGGGTATAAACTTGATAATAAATGCTAACGTAACATGTTATCATTTTGACAACAAAATTACGGTAACGACATTGTAATGTGAACCCCATGACGACATGAGTCAAAGAGCAGGGGCGATCTAGACAAATATTCTGGTCTTGGTGGCAAGAGAGTGGCAGGAGATTTTGAGGGGTGGCATCCCCTGGCAGAAGTATGTGCTGATTTAAATCACAGTCATATCAACCAATTAGGGGTGTAACGGTACACGTACCCGTACCGAAATTATTCGGTACGGGCCCATCGGTTCGGTACACGTGATGTACCGAAGTGTACCGAAGTGTACCAAATGAATATAGCGTTAAACGTAAAAAATTGAGAACATGAACAACTTTCTAGAAGTAATCTCAGGTGCTGCGTCGCAGCATTCAGAGTAATTTGCTCAACATTGGGTTTCAACGCGTCATAGAGACGACCAAGTCATTTAATTGGACGAGAGGCATACTATGAGAACTGGTCAGAGGGATGTGTTCAAATGTAGTCAGTAATTTGAGGAACTGTCGAAATGGCGAACGCAGATAAAAGTTGAGCTCGAAAATCCTCCAGCATCATTGAAGTCTCCGGTTTGGGAACATTTTGGTTTCGCAGTTACGTACAAGGATTTTCAGTTTCAGTTTTTTATGATTAGTTGGTTGGGGGCGGGGGAGACCTTAGAGAAGGTTCTGACTGGACTGACTGGTTGCTACGTCTGGTTGCTTGGAGCTGAGTTGGTATAACCCTGAATTAGATTAGAACATTTTTAGAAATATGAGGAATAACCTCTTGGTTTTATAAACCGTTTTGTAATTACTTCTTCATCCATTTTTGGATCTCTGCTGGGTTTCTTTAAAACCCTAAACCCCCCCCTTGGGCTTGGTCCCTCCCCTCTCCCCTCTGCGGATCTAAGGTCCAGTAGAGGGGATGGGGCACAGAGTCGCTTATCCAGGCGGGGGAGTGCATCTGACGAAGAGATAGGTTGTTGTGCTCTCTATCTCTGTTTCTTATCCTACATTTTCACCCTGGACTAGAGGGAAAGCGTTCTTGGAGGCCTTTTCAGCTCTGTTTCTTACTGTATTCTTCCTACCCCGTTTACCTTGAACTATTCTAGGAGAGTGTGTTGACATTGACTCGTTGGGCCTTTCCTCCTGTACTTGTTTGTTCCCCAGTTCTTTCCTTTAACTGAATCTAGGATAGGGCATTTAGGCCTCTCTACTTCCTTCTTTTGATTAGTTTAGTTTTTCACCACCCTTTCCCTTGAACTAATTTACACGGGAGAGTGCATTTACGTAGTCACGTTGTGCCTCTCGGCGTATACTTTGACTTTCTGTCTCTTTGGAGAGTGCTAGTACGTTGGATACGTTGGGCCTTTTCACTGTTGTCCCTCTTCACTAGTATCCCATGTCCCCTCTTAATAATTTGGGTCTTCATAATTTCCACCCTATTCTAAGGGGAAGCACGATGGTGCCTTTTCATTTCAATTTCTGGCTTTGTGTTTCTTCACCTCTTACTCATTTAATATTTAGGAGAGTGCATTTACGTAGTCACGTTCTGCCTCTCTTCCTCTGTTTCTGGCTGTTCTTTTCATACCCTTGTTTCTCTGAGAAGAGAAGAAATACTATTCTAAAAAGGAGCTGACACATGGTGTCTCTTCACTTGTACACTTGAGGGGTCAGAGTTCATATGGTGAGGGATTCCATGAGCGGTATGCGCCGGCCTGTGCCTTACCTTGGACTTCTAATAGAACTGCTCGGGTCTTGATAGATTGAGTGGGGAAGTTCATGAGATCTTTCTAGAGGGTTATCAAGAATAACTTTTATCCAATGACCTTTTCCCTCTCTGTCTGTGTCCGTGTATTCTCTTGTTCCGATTAACCCAGCCAAATCTTTTTTTCTTTTTTTCTTGTTTTGTATCTATATCTACGCCGGGATCCGGAGTCGAGGCTGATCCTCTTGCTGTAGTCCTGTGTCTTGGATCCTCTATCCGAGTTCTGGATTAAGTCGTGGACTTCGGGTCGTGCTGAAACCTGTCTCTGCGGTCCAGCCTTGGGTCTCGTCATGCTGCTTCCCTGATGGCTTCCACAGGATTGTAGCTGACATCCTCGTGGATTCATGTTCTTATTACAGACACATGCATTTCCTAACATTCGGTCTATATGCTATAAATGTATTATCTCTTCGATTTACACACGGCATCTATTGCACATCTGTCCGTCCTGGGAGAGGGATCCCTCCTCTGTTGCTCTCCCTGAGGTTTCTCCCATTTTTCCCCTTTAAACTGTGGGGTTTTTTCTGGAAGTTTTTCCTTGTACGATGTGAGGGTCTAAGGATAGAGGGTGTCGTTTTTTCTCATACTGATATTCTGAACAATCTGTGCTGTTTGTATTTGCTGTAAAGTGTCCTACTGTAGGCTAATTTTATTATATGTACAGCACTTGCACTGGCACTGGCTTGACCAAAAATCGTTTATCAATGTGCTATATAAATAAAACTTGATTTGATTTGATTTGATGGATGACGGACAAAGACAGGTGTGACCAAACCAAAGCTGTTTGTCGGCATTGTTCAACTAAAATGGGTTACGCGGGCTGGCAATATATCAAACTTGTACACTCATTTGAAAAGGCATCACCCAAATGTGAATATCACCGGTACCAAAAGAAAAAAGACTGAAGTGCAAACCCACACTCCCACTAGCATTTAAGCCTCCACCACTCGCAAAAAGTTTAGACCGAGCCAAAGCTATTACAAACGCCAAATATCCTTATGGTTGCCGTGTTAGCAACCTAGCTGTATACCTGGCTGTATCTGCTACCTCTGTCTCTAGAGAGAGGGTGTTTCTCCACAGCAGGAGACATTGTTAGTGCCAGCAGATCTGCCCTTTGGGCAAGCAATGTGGACAAGGTTAATTTTTTCTTTAAAAAAAAAACCATGAAAATACAATGACAAGCAAGTCATAATGTCAAACTGGGTGCTTAGGTACTAGTACAGTACAGTACAGTTAAAATACAGATTATTTCAGTTCATCGAAATGCTGCACCTTAATGTTCATTTTATTATATTTTGTATTTATTTGAGTGAATATTCACAGTTTAATAATAATTAAAAACCCAAAAATAATAGTTTATGTTTTGTGAGTACTAATACAGTAAAGTTCAAATACAGATTATTTCAGTTCATCGAAAATGCTGCACCTTAATGTTTATTTTATTATTTTGTATTTATTTGAATACATTATTCACAGTTTAATAATAATAAAAAAATATATATATATATTTTATGTTTTGTGAAAAAAAATTCTGCTGTACCGAAAACGTACCGAACCGTGACCTAAAAACCGAGGTACGTACAATCACTGTTATGATTCACATATTAATTTATTATTGAATAAACTATATTTTTTGGAGGAGTTAATGATGAATGTTCCTCAAGATGCTTGCTCACCCTCCTTCAAATTTGAAAAACAAGTAATTATATCATTATTGATATACAGTTACAACCTTGACTTTACATCAGAAAGAACAAACATTAAAGAAGTGACTAACTGCATCAGTTAGGGTTAAAAAACGTGTATTCAGCTAAAACATATACATCGCTGCAATAAGTTATTATTCCAGTGGAAAGTTTCTTACCTACTGGCCTAGTTAAATCAAAGTGGTTACTTTTTTTGGCTGGGCAGTGTAGTTTTACCACACCGTCCTTATTTTACTTTCTCAGGACTTAAAACTGTTTTTTGGGGGCAGACCCCCACAAAGAAACATATATATACCACCATACAAGGTCATCATCTAACAGTTTTGTATGCTCATCAGTGAGCAGAGCATCAAGTTGGCATGTCTATTACAGCTGAATGCGGCGATTACTATTTTGTTCAGCAAAACGCCTCACAAACTTATTAAGATCAACAGCTGTAGTGCGTTTTGATTCAATGCTGAGTACAGCCAAACTTGACATTCTATTCTCTGTCATTGTAGACCGCAACTACCTAATTCCTTCCGTCTACTTGAGTCCGAAATGCTTCTCGTTTTGCGCCGTCCCCCCCGTTCAATTGAATTCACCGCCAATCATATTTCCACGCTCGCGCCAGGGCCGGGGGAGGGGTTACAAGACTCGCGTCTTGTGCTGCATTCAGTGCACTCGGACATTAGAGATTTTCTCTCATAAATGTCCGATGAGCCACAAACTTTTCTTTCAAAACAAAGATGCCAACTGGGGGTGGCAGCTGGGGGTGGCAAGGCTATTGTTTAGGGTGGCAGTGGCCACCCCATGCCACCCCGGTAAATCCGCCCCTGTCAAAGAGTCAAAGTGATGAGATTATCTCTCTGGGGAACATGAGGGTTTGAACAATGAATAACTGGATGAGTGAGTGCAAGCTGAAAAGTCAGGAGATAATTGAAGCCATTATGAGGCATCCAATGGGCAACGCAGAAATCTGTGCCAATTGTTCCAAAAATGGTTCTTTATGAATGATTTGTAATTGTATCGATCGTACCCTTTTCTTTTGTCCATCCTGTGTGTACTCCACGCCAACGGCTCGGTTGCCATCAAACAGGATCTTGGTGGTCAGGCAGCAAACCTCTGTCGTCAGGTTGGGCCGACCCAGGGCGGGCCTCAGGTAGGCGCTGGCTGTGCTCCATCTCTTTCCTGGACAGATTTGGGCAGTGAGATGTAGGCAATATTTAAGTGTTGGTTTATTAAAGATGTATAAATACAAGTTCCTTTTCCCTCTAACCTTTATGAACGGTCATGTCCATCCAGCCCAGGCCCTCCTGTTGCTCTCCGTTCAAGTCGTCAGTGAAGGGGTATCCTGCCTGCTGCCCCGCCTCAATAAAGGCTTTATGCAGGGGGTGGTCGGTCTTCCCTCTTGACACGTGAAGAGGTCCACTGCCTCCCCGGTACCTACAGTACAGGGTCACATAAGAAACACAAATGTTATGATGATAAAAGTTACTGTTCAAAATGAAATCCATTGATTTGGTCTGTCAGGTGTTTTATCTTCATTACTTTTAATTAAAATAGATTATATTAGGTGCTTTTCATGCCGTATTCTGTTTGTGAGGTAGAATGCTTTTTAGATATGTAGAAACCAAAATCATTAGTTATGATACAGGTTTTTTTCATTTTAAAAATACAATGAAATAGATGCTTTTGGCCCGTGGAACAACATTAATTTATAGTTGTATCCCTCTTAGAAAAAGGTATGTGCCTCCTGATGTATGGCAATAGTTTTGAGATTTGACACATAAAAGTAGAATAATGTCAAAATGTGCACGACCTGAACTTCCAATTCCTGCATGTGAATAAGAATACGATGCAAGGAAATGTACCAAAAATAAATATCTTTGGACATCAAGGCTTAAGTAATCTAATGCCAGACGAATGATGGAAAAAGTTAAGCCATTACATTTATAGATTTTTTTAATACAATTTAAAGTGTTTTGAATTAGTGGTAATTAAAGTTTAAAAGTCTCAAAAATGCTACAACTACTGTCACAAACTGGATGAATGTGAAGTATTTTGTTAAAGGAGGATGAAGGCGTAATTAAGGAGCACTATTGGAGTGACTTTGATGGTTATTGGACTCAGGATTAATTCATTTGGATTCCCGCTTATTAAAGGACGGCGCGTGTGGGAAAGTGGAAACAATTCACAAAGGGATTAAACTGTTTAAAACACATGCTCAAAGTAAGCCGGATTTTGCCGATGTGTTTATGTGGATTCAAAAGTCGTAAATAATCTACAAAATGGAGGAGACCGATCTGATCGGAGCAACTGTGACAAATAATCCAACTGAAACCGGCATGGACAATATGTTTTAAAAATGCGCTTATCCAGACAAGCCTGGTTTGGACACTTTATGGGCAGAAGAAACATTTATATTAAAGAAAGAATTATACATTTCTGTCTTTTTATGCCTTTAATAGCGACTAACTTGAATTTTATTAAAATTAATTAATCAATTTTTTAAATTTTTTTATTGTAATGTAGAGACAAGGCTTTTAGTGACAATCATATGATATTTGGCCTCAAATCATTTGAGGCCGGGGGCCCTTCTCACTTCGGTTAAATTAATTCCTTGCGTCCCTCACTTGTGTCGTTTCCCTGTGACTAGTCCCTCTCACCAGGGAAGCAAGGAGAGACGCAAGGAAACCACGAGAAGCAGGGAAATGAGTTTTAAGAGCAATGGGACGTCCTTTCCTCCGGAGCGTCACGTGAAGCGATGTCCGTTTGTGATGACGCCACACAGCTGATCGTCTGACAGCAGCTCTGTCCCCGTTATTTCCACACTCACCCCCGCCTCTGTTCGCACACATTTACTGACACAAACATTTGTATCATCTGTTGTAGACCCAAATAAATAAAATAAAATAAGAACTCATTCTCAAAAAAGATAAACGCCATTCTTAAAATGTATAAACGAACATTAGTTGGATTAATATTGATTAGAGTGCACAATAGAAATACAATAATTGAGAGAAGAAAAAGAGATATGTTATCTATCAAAACCCAGTTAGATTAACATTCATTGGATTGCACACTTTGTGTGTTTGTGTGGATATGTAGCACATTAACATTTTAATAGTACTTAATGACTGACTGAATGGAAATGACAATAAATGAAAATGTAAAACGAAAAAAGCGATCATGAAAATGTTTCCAAAAAATGAATAAAATGATTTTTGACCACTTTGTTGATCAGATATATCACATATTTGTAACTAAATGAAACATTAATTGAAACAAAACACGGTATAAACTGAGGAGTGACTCCCGTGAGGTTCATGTATTTTCTTCACTCCGCTGGGAAACTGCTCTCATGTCAAGAAGCATCAGATCAGTGCATGCACTGCATCGTCCAATCAGTGAGCGATACACAGTAAGCGGGCAGGGCGAGTGTCTGAGGATTTCATCGAAGGATGGTCTGGTGGTTCCTCGGTTATAGCTCCTCCATTATCGCTCCTCGCTCCTCCGGCAAAAATAAGGCCATTGGGACGCTACTCAAGATGGCGCAGACAAATCAACTTCCGGTGAGACCGAGACCAAGGAGCGAGGAAATGAAAAATAAAAGAAGTGAGAAGGGCCCCTGGGCCAGGTTGGGATTTATTTTTAAATATTGAAGTTAAAAGCATCAATCTGGTGCACTTTGAGAGCAAAATGAAGAGATCTATGGATACATCTCTGATCACCCATATGAAACAGAACTGTAAGCAGATTTTATTTTTCTTTATGGATATTTTACAACTCACTTTTAAACTGTATTCTTGTTTTACTGTCATATAGTATTTCATAACTGTTTTATTACTATAATGATCATATGAAGGTGTGCCAATAATCTTTTACATAATAATTGCATTCACTGAACACGGGAAATTACAATCCTGCCGTCCTCTAGTGTCATGATGAGGTTCAGGTAAAGCACGGTTAATGTATTATTCAGGGTGATTCAGAAATTATCACATGACTTGAAGTCATATCTGATTTCAGATGTGGGAAGTTACCAAGTACACGTATTCAAGTAGGCTACTGTACTTAAAGGTGGGGTAGGTCATTTTGGAGAAACCGGCTCGAGATACACTTTTTGTTATATTCCATGGAATGCTCTTAACATCCCGATAGCAATGAATATCTTAAGTGCTTTGACAATAAATCCATAAACAAATGTCATCTGTGGAATGTAGTAGTACTGTAAAAAGCACGACCAATCATTTTAGCCGGGCCGGCTAAAATAACTGGATGGCCTACCTGCCTGTCAGCCTTCCATCTGTGCACAAACTTATCTTGTGCCCTCATTGGTCATGTGCGCGTTTGTGTGTGTTGGAGGAGGGGCTCTGTAAGGAAGTGGCAGATTTTTTCCGGCTGTGTATTTTCAAATTCAAACGCACTCGAGCTGGTTTCTCCAAAATTACCTACCCACCTTTAAGTACCATTTTGAGATATTTGTACTTTACTTGACTTTGATCTACTTTGTAAAATTAGCTGCACCTTTACCAGCTCTGATAACACTTTAATGATCAATCATTACAAAACATATCATATATACTATTCTGAAATGGACCAATCTGCACAATGACTACTTTAACTATATTTTGATGATAATACTTTTCTAATTTTACTTGAGTAACATTTTGAATGCTGGACTTTTACTGTAACAGAGTATTCTACGGAGCACCCTAGGGGACATGGAGAAGAAAAAAAAAATGTTTGGAAAAAATGACACCGTGCTGGGCAGAGATGGGGTCGTTACTAAAAAAAAGTAATATATTACATATTACTTTAAAAAAAAGTAATATATTACACTACTTCGTTACTCTCTACATAAAGTAACTCGTTACTTTACTCACAGGGCCGGCCCGCCCCTACCTACAGGCAGATCACACAGACGGCTGCGCACCTACAGTGTGCGCGCGCCACAGTTTTGCCTCTACTAAAAATAAAACTTCAAACATCGCAAAATAAACTGGTCAGACTACTGCTTGACCTTTCATCTAGAACCCACCTCACCTCTGCCCACTTTGACAACCTAGGATGGCTTAGAGTAGACGACAGAGTACAGCTACTTGCAATGGGCCTGGTCTACAAGATCCACTACACCTCTATGGTACCCATGTACATGTCAAAATTCTTCCCAAAGGTCAAGGAATACCATGATCATAACACCAGAGGGAGCTCCACAAATCATGTGAAACCCAGATTTGGCACAAAAAAGGGGGAATACACGTTTCGCAATTATGCCACATCAAGGTGGAACGCTCTTCCCACAACTGTAAAGGAAAGTAAAACTATACTTACCTTCAAAACCTCTCTTAAAGAGCACCTTCGGGGGAGAGCATTGCAAAACTGGCCCCGGTAATGGTACAAATCTCAACCTGTCGTTCAATGGACAGCTTCCCCCCCCCCCCCCCCCCCCCCCCCCCCCCATCTATGTATATACTCGCATTTTATACTCTGTTACTAACTGTATATCTGTAGACTTGGTATGTCTTAAATGTCCGGTTAGGATGTATTAGAACGAAATCTAAAATGAAAATTGTAAATAAGCAATCTGTATGTAAAAAACCACCTGTATGTAAATTGTAAATAAGCCATCTGTATGTCAAATATGTCTTATATGTCTTAAATGACATGATGAATTGGAAATGGGGGACCCTGATGTAAACAAGACGAAAGTCTTTCTCTGGTCTGCATCCCCTTAACAATTGTATGTTTTGAGCTGTACTGTACTGTACCCAATATACAAGCTGTTAATAAACTTTTCAATCAATCAATCAATCAATCTGCGAGACTCCACTTGCACCCCCAATTACTATTGCATTAAGGAAGACATAACACAAGTCTTTCTTTTTATATGCTCTAAAATAGGCTACCAGCCACACAACAAGCTAACAGTCTGTGAAACGTCAAGACACTAATTAATTAAACCAGTTAAAGACGCATTATTCTTATCATTCTTTATGAGCGCATAACGGTAAGGTATCTAATTACTTATTTATTTAGTATTCCATAACTTAGTAACAGAGATGGTCAAACTAAAGTGGTAGAGACATGGCAGAATTCCTACAATGAAGCGGGGCATTGAACTGTTCACCCGTGAGAGGGCGATCAACAAAAGAGAGCGAGCGGCCCCATTGAGGGAGTTTACAGATGAAAAGACTCAGCCATGTTTATGCAGCACTGCACGTGGAGATGTGGTCTCGCAAATCGCGCAGATTACATTGGCCTACATGTATATAAACCTGCGGCGGAAACCCCTCTTGTCTGTCAGTGAGTGTGATTATTTTATAAAAGTAACGAAGTAACGCGTGTCGGGGCAATGTTAGTAACTGTAGTGTGATTATTGAATTATAAAAGTAACGCGTTACACTACTCCGTTGCCGTCACAAGTAATATTGTAACGCGTTACTCCCAACTCTGGTGCTGGGGATGAAACTCTCCAATTGGCTCCGCAAAACTTTTTAGTTTTTTTGTGTCAGTTTTACGTCGTCACTTCTATTCACATATTTCATCATTGTTCCACAATGTTTATCATCATGAAATTAATATCTATATATTTTATACTATACTTGCACTGCTTACCGTTTTCATACTTTATATATCTTAGCATATTCATACACACTGTTCATACTGCTCACAGGCTACTGTGTATATCTAGTGTATTCATACCCCTCACTGTTTATCCATCAATTCATTATATATTTTATTCTGTAGATTGTGTACATTACTTTTCACTTTACTGCTTTTTGCACTCCTGGTTAGAAGCTAAACTGCATTTCGTTGTCTCAGTACCTGTAATATGTGCAATAACAATAAAGTTGAATCTAATCTTGAGCAGGAACAAATGTATTTACTTAGTACATATCTGACATTAACGATTAAACACATTTGTGCATTCTTTATAAATGAAAACCGAGTCAAGCCGATTCCGAGCTGTCCGACTTCAGACGAGCCTTTTGAGACCTCCCCCGGCTGCAATCGGCTATTCTCGTCTACTTTCGAGGCGAGCTGCAGCTCATCTCAAACAAGCCTAGTTACCGTCACACGTAAACCAAACTACAGACAACCTAATTATCTTTTACAATAACACCTGGAAAAATGCATGGCTTTTCTGATATCTACTTCCCTGTTCTATTTGTTTCCAGACCACACAAGTCTTTATTATTCATTTGCATGTGCCAAAGTTAGATCTGACGCATTAAATGTAACCTTTGAAACTCATGCGACCAGGTTCTGCTTGACGAGGGATCTTTGTGCCTCTGCACATTTCCTTTAAATGAGTCTGTGGGACTGAAGCATTAGCACTGCCAGAGTTAGGGCTCCCTACTATCCATGTTTATACATCAAAAAAATAAAATGTGTACGGGCGGAGGGACGGGCGAGGGAGTTTTGTACCTGTTTTCTCCCAGCTCATGACACTGAGCTTTCCTAAAGTAAGGCAGACAGTGTTCGTAGTCCCAGCCCTCGGCCCCCTCCCTCTGCCAGCGGTTGTAGTCTTCAGCGTGTCCGCGGATGTACACCATGGCGTTAAGTGAAGAGGACCCGCCCCAGACGCGGCCCCTCGGCCAGTACAACACCCGGTTGTCCATGTTAGCCTGATGTTCAGTGTGGTAGTACCAGTTATACCTGAGGAGAAACGTGAAGAAATAAAGAATGCCATCAAAATGGAACCAGTTTAATAACATGTTACTATATTGAGAAAGTTATCAAAATGCTGCATTGATCACCAATGTGACACCTAGATGATTTGTTAAAATTACTTGTCCATTTTTTATTTATTCAAGCAATGTTATAAATGCATATTTGCCTTATTGTGCATTTTTTTTTTTTATTCAGTAATAACTTTTTTTCTTCTGGAATGGACCGATTTTCCGCTTTCATATTTACTAAACTGTTAGTTGAGAAAACTGTATAACATAATTTTGCAAAAAAGTATTTTAAAGGACTGATGTTTTGGTTAAAAAGGAAATCATATCAAGTCAAAAAGTGGCATGTTTTCTACCTTTGTGTTGAATTTACTCATGTTTGCACACGCTTAAAAAGAAAAAAAAGAGTGTAGTAATTAGGGATGTAACGATACCAAAAACTCACGGTGCGATAATATCGCAATAACAAGTCCACGGTACGGTATTTATCGCGATATTGAATAATAAAGAAGAAACAAAAAAAAAAATTTTTTCAATACAATTTTTTCATTATTACATAATAAATCTGATTTGTACAGCATTTTAGTAGGATAGCAGTATTTTAAAGTGTCAAAAACAAAGTGACAGTAACAGACTGGAACAAGAAAACCAGTGTTTTTGTACCTATAGTAGGCCTACTACCAAACAAAGTAGGCATTTTCTTTGTGCCACTGCATCTCACAAATAAACAAGGACATTTAATAATCAGACCCTGCAATAAAATAAATCAAGTTTCACTTTAGTTTTTCAAGTAACTCAACTCAAACTCACTAGTCACTCACTCAGCATCACCAGACAGGTTTTTAGGAATATGAGAATGTCCACATTTCCAGGTATTTATAAGCTGGGATGTTTGGGCATTTACATATCCCCTGCTCTGGAAAAAACTCTCTCGCTTGGTACTGATGTTGCTGGGACAGCAGTTAACCGAATATTTTATTTAACAATGACGGAAAAATCTGAAAGCAGTCTGTCATTTTGACAGATTATAACAAACTCGGAACAGCACCAACGTTTCCCCGCAGCGAGGCTCTGGTGTTATGCCGTGTTATGCATGCCCTCCAAAAGGAAATGATATAGTTTCCAAACCGTACTTTGCCGTACAGATCAATACATGTCTGGGAGGTTTTGCTTTACGCTGTGTGTACTCCCGCGAGGTGCATGCACACACGGCATAACACCGCCCCCCCCCCCCCCCCCCCCCCCCGTTGACAGTTCACGAGTGTGCTCTCTCTCTCTGTTCAGACCCGACGGGTAATAAGGGATTATGACGGATATTTTCCGATCCTGTCTGTCAAAATGACGGACAGTGAAAAAGTCTAAAGCCACCTCAGTGGGACGGAGAGATATGCTTTGGCCATGGGTGACAGCAGTGGGTCAAACTGTGCATTGTCTCTCCACCACTTCAAAAACAATACAGTTTTTGCCAAGAAGGTGAGGCTTATTGACAGAGATATAAATATACTGTTGGTACTTGTCAATGTCTCTAGGTATGTACATGTAGTCCTGTAAATACGATGTCCTTTTGTGTTCTGTTGTTTTATGTTCATGTTGTAACCTACTTGCTGCCATGTTGGACAGATCTCTCTTGAAAAAGAGATCGATGATCTCAATGGGACCACCTGGTTAAATAAAGTGTTTAAAATTAAAATTAAATTTTTTTTATTTTAAATCGCGGTAGATTTTGTCAGTCTCACGACGGTATTGGGACGTTTATTTACCACGATATTCGGTATATCGTTACATCCCTAGTAGTAATAATAAATCAGTTTTATAGATTAGTCCATGTGAAATAATTAACTACTGTACTTGTCATCGCAGAGGTTGTAGGTCAGTGCAGCTGGCATGTGGATCTTCCATGAGAGTCTTTTGATGCCAAGCAGCATGTCCTTAGGCCCAGCCTCCAGCTGCAGCACGGACTCATGGGCGTCCTCACTGAGACGGTTGGCGAGGACGCAGCCCGCTGACCCTGCCCCAACAACGATATAACTGTAGGACGGGGTTTTCTGATTGGCTGTTGGTGATGATGAAGCGTTCCAGTGAGCAACTGTGGTATTTAAACATCTGTGATGGTTGGACGAGTACTGGTTACTATTCCTGTAAACAAGTTCTGGCCAACATGTAAACAGGCACCTGCCATCCTTCGTAAATCTCCCTCGGGCCGCAGTCACAACTCGTCGGGCACCAGTTTGGCCTGTCATGGCCAAGAACAACATCCTGGTTGTGGGAGGGATTTCTTCATTCACTGTAAATCAGAAGAACAGACATTAAAGGATTCACTTGAGGGGGAAAGCTGGAACAGGGTGAAATACATCTGGCGTTGAGATGTGGATAAATGTGCTCATTTGTTTACTGGCTTTCTAAGTATGCAAATTGTGGGTTACAGATATGCGTTTGGCTGACATTTCTTCTCCAGCCACACCTTGACCTTTTTTTTAATCTCAACTCAACTAGAAATACTTCACTTGGAGACAGTTACTTTTGATAATTTGCTGTTTTTGAGGAGAGATGTTAAAGTTTCTCTCCTTAATGTACCAAATGCTGGTCTATAATAGAGACACTTTACTGAGTAAAAAATCATAAAAACATAATTAAAACAACACACTTCAAAATATATAAAACAACATTAATTACAGATTAAAAACATACTCTATAGATACAGTATATATTTTTGGTATGTACAACTGTCGGGCTGGGCTAAGCCGATGTTACTAGATCCAAGCAACACCCCTGTCTGGATCTTTAAAACGGTGTAGTGTGTATATGCTTCTTTTGCATTTGTGCTGTTAATAATGTATTTTTATAGAGAGTAGGGCTGTCATTTTTACAGTGATTTAAAGGTCACCTATTATGACAAATCCACTTGTTCCTGTCTTTTACATAAACATGTGTCCCCTCTTTGTAAAGAGATTCTGAACGGTTCAGGAAAAAAGCTTCGCTCCTTTTTTGTCCTGATCCATTTCTATAGAAACCTGTCTGAAAATGAGCTGATCAGATTTTGGACACTTTATGATGTCATAACGATTTTTTTTGGCTTGTGTAACCATTAGCCAATAACCAACCAAGGTAAACCCCCCACCGTATCACCTGAATCTCCTCCTAGAGCAACTTTGTGTTCTTTTTAACCAAATATCTCTCAGAGGGGCGTGGGGAGGGGCTCCTTATTTTCATCTAAAGTAAAAGACAGAGAATCACCACTTTTGAAACAGGGCTAAAACAGAGGGGATTATGGGATGCTATAATGCATGATCTGTTTGGTATTTGGAGCCAAACACTTCAGAGACATGTTTTGTATCTGAGACCTATAATATATTGATGAGGAGACCTTTAAATATGCCACCTTGCTCTGAGTCTGTGCCCCAGATTGGCCACCCCACCAAAACATGTGATCCGCCCCTGTTACAAAGCAAAGGCTGCAATAAACGTTATGTTCTTGCAAATCTTTTATTGGAAGGCTATTCCATAGTGCGTTTAGTTCAAAGAGAGAGTGTTAGGTCTTCTCATTCAGGACAATGCAGATAAGTAGGTCAGGAGGACTGTCAGAGCAATAAACCAGCAACCACTCACTAGCAGTTTTAGTGACTGCAGCAAAGTCAACAACACTTCTAAGTCGATAAACAGCCAAAATAAATATACACTAAAACATTGACAACATGTGGAAAAAACACAATGTCCCCAAGTTTGAGTAACTTGTTTTTGGCTTGTCTGAATCAGCCTAAATGTTTAGGATGAAGGACATTTCGCAACCGTTAGCTTATCAGTTTAACAGTCAAAGGTCTACAGATCTTTTTAGACACATGTGCTTGATATAAAGACGTTTCAAACACTTGAAAATGCATTTGAAGTGTTTTGGAAATCTTCAGAGGCACTTAGTAGATGTTGACAGAAATGTTGAGGCTTTCTGCAGGACTTAAAACCGTTACATTAGGTCGTGTGCAGTTTAACTTTAAGGTGTTGCAGAGAAAACTGAATGTACATTTACAGAATAACGAGTAGGGGAATGTCAACACAGACGCGAATAACTGAATGGAGGAGTAGAAAAGAAAACCTTACCTCGATGAATCAGGAGACTGGAACCGATTTAACTCCAGCCAAAAAAACAAAACTGGCGGTAGGCGGGGCTTGCGGGCTGTATTTATAACCCGCGTGTCACTGACGGGATCACCCAGCAACGCACGGCAGCTTGACAGTCAGATGCTGAGCACTTTACTAGTGTAATATCACCCATTTTTTCCATTTATTTATTTTAATTCAAATCTCCTCCTTTTTTTATTGATTGTTTTTAAGGTCCAACCTGCTGTTGATGATGTGGGGAGCCACAATGATTTGTTTCTTCTTTGTGGCGGCACAGGTGACATCACAAGAAATTGTAAGTTATCGACTTCTAATGGCTAATGCATAAATCGTTCATGAGTTTATCTTTATGTGTAGCTACATGTAATTTAAGTGGTCTATATCTGGAATTTCTTTGCAGAAAGTCGAATGCCGTAAACACGAAAGTCATGGTATGGTTTATACATTTTTTTCATGGATGAGGATTCTGACCTCAAATGTTAATAATATAATGTTGGTTTTCAAGCCACTATAGTGGATGATATCAAAAACAGTGCTAGTTGTATGCCACTGCAGTCTTTGAAGCTTTGACTGTTAATTTAATTTGACTCTCCAAAGCTTACAACTCTTTTGGGACATCATGAGTCAGGATCACACAAAAGGAATGTTAACCCACCAAATTGGGACGTATAAAGACTAATGAATGAATACATTGTAAAAAAAGGAGGGTAATCACAATGGTTTCTTGTTCTAGTGCCACCTCCAGGAAGTAATGTCTCTCCATCATCCCTGAAGGAGCTGAGAGGGGAGTTGGTGACAGATGGAGCAAATTATATGATAAACATAAGCTGGGCAATCAGTGTTGATGGTAGGAGACAATTCTGATTATTTTTTCTAAACGCAAACTTGTAAAATCCCTTGACGTTGTTGACGTTGTAATGTAGACAGTTTCCCCAATGTATCTAACACTAGGAAGTTCTCTGGCTTCCATCTTATAGTTGATTATAAAGTATTTGTTGTACAAAAGTTAGTAGCCAACTGATTTTTACTGGTTTTCTGTGAGAATAATGCAAGGTACTCCCACTTTGGTTTATATATGATATAGATTTATCAGAAACTCATTTAGTCTGCTATCATGCTACAGGCAGATGGTAAAAACGTGTTTACCGAATATTTAAGCTGGTACAGACAGGGAAAATAAAATACAGTAACCCTAATCAATGATTTAAGGCAGTGCACACTAGACATATTTCAATATGGGCTTTAAGTGTCAAATATCCTATGATCAGTTTGAATAAAAAACAGATATATTGTATTTGTTCTCTCATCTTTTCAATTTTTTTAACATAACATTAACCCTTAAGCTTATGAAGTTATTGTTGTTGTATGTGTGTTGTATACAGGGTTGGGTTGTAACGGAATACATGTAACGGCGTTACGTAATCAGAATACAAAAATCAAGTAACTGTATTCAGCTCGCGTTACATTTGAAAAACGAGTAGGCCTAATCTGATTACAGTTACTTTCGTAAACCTGAAGTGAATACATTTTGGATTACTTATTGGAATTATTGGTGGAAAGATTTCCTCACAACATTTAATATTCATTACTAAAGGTATACAGCCGAATCATCACAGCCCACAAAACCTATTACCGCCGCAGATGGACCAAAAAAGCGTTTGAAAAAAAATCGCGGGTCCGCTCAGTGAAACAATAACAACGAAACATGGAGGAACACAAGTCTGCGTTTAAATCGCGTGTGTGTGGTTAAAACACATCAGCCTGCGGTCGCTCTTTCTTTAGCCTTACTAATGATTATTTCTGAAGGTAAACACGGTGAAGGCGGTGCGTGAAAGGCACTGCGTGCTCGTCTTCTCAGAGGCTGAGTTAACCCTCCCGCTGCCTCCTGGTGCTGCAGAGATTTCATGAAGTGAAGGAGGTTTTCCTTCTATAAAACAGCTGCGGGCAGCAGATACTGTGAGAGTCACGGACATTAATTCATAGATCAAGGCAGACTGGTGCACACACTCTCCTGTTTTGCCAATCCGGTGCTTAAACAAATATAGCTCTACACCCCTGGCCGTAATGTCCTTAAAATGAAGTCCGAGTTTGACATTTTAATTCATGTCCTGCTAACACTGGCAGGACAGAAGGCGACACGCTCGTTCTAAGCCGTGTCTCTCACTCCTCACATCCCAAACTGCATCCCCAAAAAGTTAATTATGTTGTTACATCGTTTCAGATGTTGTGTTTCAGTTGTGCTCTTGATAAGCCATTAAAACAGTAAAAACACATTCCTTTTGCTTTTTGTGTCTCCTGTACACCAAAACATACCCATCAGTGATGGAAAAAGAAAGTAATCCAAAAGTAATCTGATTATGTTACTTTTTTAAGACACGTAACTGTAACTGTATTCGGATTACTTTCAGAGCCATGTAATCAGTAATCAGTAACTGATTACATTTACAAAGTAACCCTCCCAACCCTGGTTGTATATACATGCCACTGTTTATGCATTAGTTGTGTAGAGCAGTAGCGTAGGCAGAAATGTACTTTAGGGTGGGCCTGTAAAAAATAGGGTGGGCCAGATTTTTCTTCTGCGCATCAGAAGCTAACAACAATCCCCGCCGGTACCGGTGGCAGATTACTTTTAGAATACTTTCTTTTTCCATAACAGATGGGTATGTTTTGGTGAACAGGAGACACGTATTTTACTGTTTTAATGGCTTATCAAGAGCACAAACACAACATCTTGGTGTCATTCTGAACAGCTCTCTCATCTGCACCACACATAAAAAACATCACCCAGACTGCATTCTTTGTACTGTCTTAAAACCTTTCCTTAGAATATGTTATGAATTGTAAGGTGTCCTTGGGTGCTTTGAAAGGCGCCCCTAAATAGAATGAATTATCATTATTATTATTATTATTATCTGAAACGATGTAATAACTTTTTTAACTGTTTCCAGTCACTTGCCCCATGCATTCAGCAGCAGCAGGCCATTCACTTTGATTTTATCCCGTTATAAATGTCATCATTTCGACAATAAAGAAATGCTACATAAACGTTATCTTGCACATTTTTATCTAACCATCTCCGTTTCTAACTTTCATTATATTTTAAAAGAGATCTCTCTTTCTCATCTGCGTGCGGGGGCGGGGCCTCACAGACACGCTGCATCTCTCTCTCGCTCACAGACATGCTGCAGCGCTGTGCAGTGTGCACACAGTTCTGCCCGGGCCCGGCGCCACAAGGGGGCAAAAGGGGGCATTGCCCCCTCAGTTGTATTCTTTGCCCCCTCACTTTGAGCATCATTCATCCATCGAAAAGTAAAATAAATGTCACAATTATTAAATAACTTTAAATAATGATTTCCCCCAACACACGTTACTATGTTTAGATCAGATATGTGGGCAGGCAGCATGGGCGGTGCCAGGATTTTTTTGCTGCAGTAGCTTAGCAGTTGCTATATGACAGCACGGCGTTGCTAGTTAATTTTCAAAATAAATAAACAAACAATACCAGTGGGCCAAGCACGAGCCTGTTCATATTGTAGCTATTCAAAATCACAGATCACGAGCCTTCAATGTCGAAAATGTTCTCTTTATTTTCTGGTAGGCCTATTGACGGCCACAGCCACACCTTACAGAACCAATCAATAACACTCATTATGACTTTTCCCCACACTCGAACACAACTCCTACCGTCTCATACTCCCTCCACACACACCGGAAAACGCACACACACACCTGGAAGGGGCGGTCTCTCACTAACTCCCACAAACAACATTGCCTAAATAACTTTACAAATGTACTAAACTGTGCACATCTGATAACTGACATAACTATTAACTTGGACACGCTACAATAATATCATTAATATTTACATTAAAACATTCCTTTGACACTTATAACATTACTTTGCAAGGTAAGCACAACCAACATAAGTTGGTAAAAGCAAAATTTGAACACTGTTTCTGTGCTCCTACAATATTCGTGTATAATAGGCGTGTGGTGCAGTGGGTTGAGTGTTGGTGTTCGGATCAAGGGGTCACAGGTTCAAACCCCACTGCAGTCAGCATGTCGTTGTGTCCCTCGGCAAAACACTTCACCCCAAATTGCTCCTGTGGGGATTTCTCACAGTATTGAGTATGTAAGTCGCTTTGGATAAAAGTGTTTAACAAGTGACATGTAATGTAATACCATTACACCCTAAGCTTACAAGTACACAATCGCAATCGTACACTGTTTCAACTGGCATGCTGTGGCATTTAACCACACCGCAAACATACAGACACACCCACACACGGATGTCCGGCTCCGTTGGAGATCGCGGTCGTTTACACTGACTTGTGAGAAATCTTTCCATTTTCGATCTGTGTTCACATACTGAGAATTATAACAACATTAGCCAAGTAACAGTTCACGCTTTAACTTACAACGACCCCTGATAGATCTCGCGAGAATGTGTATAAATATATATAGATGCATTTTCATAACAAAACAATGGGGTTGCTAGCCGTTGCTAGGCCAATTGTTGGAGTTGCTATAGCAATTACATTTCCATTCAACTCTCTGGTTGGTCTGGTGGTGTCTTGCCTTTGAATTCACTGAACACGGGAAATTACAATCCTGCCGTCAGTCCTGCCGTCGTCATGATGAGGTTCAGCTAAAGCACGGTTAATGAATTATATGATTGACTCAATAATATAATACATGACTTTGAGAGTAGGCATATTAACACAATTAATTAAACACACTTATCACGGCGACGGTGTACTGAGATTATTATTATTTTTTCATTTTTTTGCTAGGGGGGCCTTAGTGGCTGCGGGGCCCTAAGCGGCCGCTTATGTCGCTTAATGGGTCGGGCCGGCTCTGACCGTATCGGGACAATGAGCGATATCTAGTGACGGATTTTGGAACATTGATCTGATTTTTCTCATGGCAGTTATAGACAAACCAGGGGACTGTCCATTTGGTGTAGTATTTGATCTAACATTACATTTGGTTTATATATTAGTCACTTTGTTATGAAATGCCAGGTTTTAGGCCTTGATTTGAACATTCAATCCTGGAAATAAAAATTCCCAGATTATTTGTTTTTTAATCCTGATATAGAGTAGATAGTAAATCTGATAAGAAGACGAGTTAAGGGATAGAGGAGAAACGGTTATGGTATAATTACAGAGCCTGTCAATTTATACATTGAGGAAATCAATGTTAGTCTGTTAACCAAAGTGCAGCCATCTGATAATGTACTATCTATCGTTAAAGATCAGAGGAAAATAACAGAATGAGAGGGGTCAATCCAGAACAGCAGTGAGAAGGAAAAACGCTTGGTGTGTCAATTCATTACATTGCTAGGATTTTTCGTTGTTGTGAAAAAAAAATCGCCCCCTCGTATTTTTTATCAGCCCCCTCAGTCATTTCGTCCTGGAGCCGGGCCTGGTTCTGCCGGCAATGAATATTACATTTTCTGAGGAAACTTTTCCACCAATAATTCCAATAAGTATTCCAAAATGTATTCACTTCAGGTTTACGAAAGTGTAATCAGATTACTCATTTTTCAAATGTAACGCCAGCTGAATACACTTGATTTTTGTATTCTGATTACGTAACGCCGTTACATGTATTCCGTTACAACCCAACCCTGTGTATATCTCTCCGGACTGTCCACCAGCAAATGAAAAACACCCACCTCTCCACCTTTTCCAAGGGACGAGGGAACCGTGCAGCAGAGTTTCCGTTAACATTGTTTTTCTTCTGACAGCCCAGCAGCAGGAGAGGTGGGGAGAGGGAGACGTGGGGAGAGGGAGACGTGGGGAGAGGGAGACGTGGGGAGAGGGACGCGGAGCTATTTCATCGTTATCAGAAAATGATCGTATAGATGCTAGATGAGGGCAGTGGGGGCTCTTCTTGGAGTCTGGCTTTTTTTTAAAAACCAAAGTTCATTAGTGAACTTTGAGCCATCATTTATTTTTCAGGCAGCTCTCTGCCTCTCTCACGTTATTATGGCGCGCGCCGGAACCAACAATCAGTTTTTACTGTAAATGAGTTCGGTTCAGAGGATAAAACACATACAACATTAATTAAACTCAATATTTGTTCACTTGAATTTCACTTTGAATTCTTGGATATTCTCAATGGGTGAATACTTTTTTTTATAATAATAATAATTAAATAATTAAAAAAAAAAAAAAAACTTTTTTTTTTTTAAATGACACCGAAGCTTTCTCAGGGTGGGCCAATGAGTAAATAGGCCCACCCTGGCCCTATGGTGGCTACGCCACTGGTGTAGAGTAAGTCTTTGTTATGTTTGATCAATTAAATAATGTTTCATACATGAATAAGAGATTTTTTATAATGACATTTATTTTGGTAATTTAATTCATGGCATTAATGTCTCTTTGCAGCCAGTCTGAAATATCTGACAGGCACTCGAATAATGAATGAGGGTTCACCAACGTACCATTGTCAATACAACCCAATTTTGGCCAAGGCAAACCTCACAGGATCAAAGGTATCATGGATGGAATCTTGACTAATATATTTCTGGGTGTTTAATCAATGATTGTCTGCACTGCATAAGATTAAAATGATACTCCTAGTAAAGATTATTGTTTACATCTCTTCAAATCTAGGTTTGGTTTAATTATTTATTCAACGCAAGTTATGGCCATAACTTAATCCAAGTTGCCAATCTCCCACTGCCACCGCTGAACAGCGGCATCAATTACAAGACGACCTACATCAGAGTACCTCGTTCAAAGCGTACGTTTAATTTTTATGTTCCTCACTTCTTAGATACTTTATCAGAGGTAGCAGTTTTATATTTTTCACTTTTACAAGATATTTGAGACAAGGACTTGTTTTGGTTATCAGGAGTCATTTTAAACTTAAACTTAAAGTCATTTAAAACTTTTTTAAACGTTATTGTTTATACAGGACACACTGAAGATTATTAAAATGTTCAAATGTTATTTTCTGTTTTCTTTAGGTGTTACACCTAATGTATGTGCATATAATTATACTACCTTACAAATGATATACCTTAAGCAATACTTAACACAATTACCTACATTTAAATGAGGAAAGGTTTTTGGGTGTCTTTGTTTGTGCCGACCCAATGCAAGAAACAGTTCCTCTTCTTTGATACCTGTAGCAGTTTTATATTTTTCTCTTTTACAAGATATTTGAGAGAATGACTTGTTTTGGTTATGAGGAGCTAATGATGCTACGTTGTCTTTACAGTCAAGACAAACTGAATATTATTTAAATGTTTAAACCTTGTTTTCTGTGTTCTTCGGATGCTATAGCGCCTACAGATGAGCCAGAATCAGAATCAACGAGTGTATTACCAGGTTGGTTGACACGTACAAGGAATTTGACTTGGTTTCGTGGTGCATACATAAAATCAAAAATAAAATAAAAACACAGATAGCGAACTATATTAAGAACACTATTATAACATTACAAAAACAAATAAGAACAAATATAGTAAAATAGAAAATAAAATAAAGCAGTAATTTACATTGAAATAGAATGTAATCAAATATAAAATATGTGCAGTAAGCAAACCAGATATTGTCAACATTGTGTGCATTAATGTATGTGCATATCATTTATACTACTTTACAATTAATAATTCTACCCAAAAAATACTTTAAAAAAGATTTCTCTTCAATGTAATGACATAAAGTTAAATGAGGAATGGGTTTTATGTGTATGTCTTTGTTTGGGCAGACCCACCAACAAGCACCAACATCCCTGGTATTGTCAACTACACCAGCATAAGGGTGGCCATTATTGGAGGAATGGCTGGTTTGATGATCCTGATTACCTGCTACATAATCTGTAAGTATATCACTTTTGAAATATATATAAGAAACTAGGTACCAAATGTGCAGATAATGATTGGATTTGACTTCAGGTACTAGCTACTGGACCAAATCATTAAAAACTTGAAAAATCCTGACCTGACCCATTTAAAGTGACCTTTCTGTAACATTGTAAATAAGCTCAGCTTAACGTCTTGTTATCTTGCAAAGAAAAAATGCTGACCTTTCTAGATTTGAAGGTTGGATGACGGAAGTACTGAAATGTATCAAACCAGGGCTCACCACAAACAAATCAGAAATCCCCTCTAGGTTATATAAAATTGTAAAACTGCTGCCTGGTGCAGTACATATCGTAGCTCACCTTTACAAATAAATAATAAGAATTGTAAATTAAAAAACATAAAGATATCTAACAAACCCACTTTTTATCCGATTAAAATGTCTACAAAAATATTTGGTTGACTCCTAAACTGTTCAAATGGCGAAAATCCATACCCCATAGGGTGGAAAAGTACATGTGTGAGACTCAGCCTGATCGGAGAGGAATCTGTAAGAAGTCAGGACTAATGTTAAATACCAATTTATCACAGTCAAATGCGTTGATTTATGGAACAACTTCAAGGAGTACACTAATGTTTTCTTTTCCCAATCAATTATTTCTTGCTCTCCAGATAAATACTTTGGAGCCAACTTTGCCAACTCATTGGTTTTCAAAAGGTTGCCCACAGCTCCCATTGTTCCTGTCCCTGTCCTGGTGGTGTACCCTGCTGTGAATTCAGCCTTCCAGCAGGCCGTGGTGGCCCTAGCAGAGTTCCTGCACGGGCACGGCGGCTGCAGCGTGGCTGTCGACATGTGGCAGCAGGGGAAGATCGCAGAGCTGGGGCCCATGCGCTGGCTGGCAGAAAAGGTCATGACTGCAAAGAGAGTGCTCATCGTCTGCCCACAGGTACGGATTTGAAGTTGAATGTAATATTTACAGCATCCTCCTCAAATCAAATCAAATCAAGTTTTATTTATATAGCACATTTATAAACGATTTTTGGTCGAGCCAAAGTGCTGTACATATAATAAAAATAGCCTACAGTAGAGACACTTTACAGCAAATACAACAGCACAGATTGTTTAGAATATCAGTATGGCAATACGACACCCTCTGTCCTTAGACCCTCACATCGTACAAGGAAAAACTTCCAGAGAAAACCCACAGTTTAAAGGGGAACATGGGAGAAACCTCAGGGAGAGCAACAGAGGAGGGATCCCTCTCCCAGGACGGACAGACGTGCAATAGATGCCGTGTGTAAAACCTCATACCTTAATAATAGAACAGGTCTGCCATGACAGTTTCCCTTCACTAACTTTGTTGCTTTTTATAATACTATACCTGACTTACTTGACTACTGTTGTTCATGTGGGTTGTACTTAGCCAATTGCACAGAAAACTAAACGGCTGCTTTTTGGGGTCGTTTCTGCTAGAATAATATCTGTTTTCCTGTCCTTGTCCGAAGACAAATACTAAAATCTATTTTCTTTTCTCAGCCCCATTTACAGACCAGGGCCTCTACACCCAACGTAACTCTTCAGGAACCCTCAATCCCAGCTGCAGCTCAGGACCTCTACCCCCTGATTCTCAACATGGTGGCGAGCCATGCCAAAAGCCCCGGCGACTTGGCTAAGTTCTGGGTGGTGCAGCTGGGAAAGCAGCAGGACAAAAAGCTTGGCAATCTTCCACTCGAACTGAGAACCTGCAAGACTTTTAGTTTGATGAAGGACTTAAACAAGCTGTGCAGGAGGCTGCATACCAAGAGTAAAGATGAGAAGACGATTTCCGATCTGATCTTCAGACCAGGGGTTGCCTACATTGAAAAGTGTACAGGGAAGTTAAGGGAAGCTGTGGAAAAGCTAGGTGGACAGCAGCCAAGCATTTTCAGTGAGGAGAAACCATTGACATCTGAGGATGCTATTGTTTGAACAACTGCAATAAAATGTTGATTTATTTATAGAGAGGATGGGTCGGGATAGGTCATTGGTGAATAGCTGAGTATTTTAATTTGTTGTCATCTTCATCATCATGTAACCTTATGAACACAAGCACAAAGAAAGAAATGCATCGTAGATAACTTCTCTTCTTATTTTGTATAATAAACATAACAAAAAAACATATTTGTATTATGTTTGTTTCATCTGAAATCCTTCAAAATCAATTCAACAGAAACAGTGTGAGCAGTGTGAGCTTGAATAGGATTTACGGGTATAAAAGTTGATGATCAAATGTTCCACTTCAAAAAGTAGTTGATATTTTTTTTCAATAAGGTATTATTAAAATGTAAGATTCACATTCACAAAAAAATATGGAGACCACTTAAGTCCACCAGAGAAGTCAGCTGCTAATGTTAGCACACTACTGAAAGATTACGTTTACAAATGCTGTTGCGTTGAGCCAGTTTGTCAACTGTTTGAGTCTTCTCTGCTTGTATGCATGCATTACATTATTACACTGTCTACTTGTGTGCCTTGCCGCCACAGTGGCTGGTAAGTTTACATGCTTGATTTTATTATTTAGTATCTAAGTTGAGTAAGATTATATGTTGTTCTTCTCCTCACAATATGTACTTAAAATGACATGCAAATTAGCAAGGTTTTTCAAATATGTTTGACACATAGGTTGCGTTCCAATCAGTGACGTGCGGTGAGGTTCATGGCTGGTGAGGCACTGACTCTTTCAGAGTCAGATTTACAAATATTATATTTTGACCTTAATCGAAATATTCGGTTATTTTCAAAAGCTTTTTTAGTCTGATGCTTCAATTCATTTTAAACAGACCGTTCAACAAAAGGATAGGCCTAAACACAATTTAAATATTGGATTGTTCTTTCTTAGTAAGATGCCATTTGCATTACAATTGTGGTCTTACCTTGACTTGAAGATTAAGTCCATGCTATCCTTCTGGACAACAATCTCTATTACTTTTTTGTAAAAGTCCTCCTTATCTTCCTGTAGTTTCAAAAGTCTAGTTTGTTGTTCGCGTCTACCGCTACCGTCCCTGCGTAGAATAACAGTAGCAACAAGAACCTGTGGCCTCACTTGCGCCACCATCAGTGCGGCAGAGGTTATGGCTGCCTCCCCTGGTGCTTTTTTCATTGCCGTTGTATGATGAGACCAGCGAGCCTAAATATCATACGTGAAATAAGTTATTTAGAGACTATCAGGGTCGGCGTCATGGGGGGTCATTCGCGGGCCATGCCCCCCCCAAATGAGTCACTGTGCCCCCCCAACGCAGGGTGGGCAAGCCTTACCACTTTGCCGTTTTTTTTTTTTTTTTAATCATAAGTGAAAACGTTTCCACTAAAGGTTGTTTGTCTGAAATACATCAGAAATAAAGAATACAAATATAAAACACAGCCTGAGGTGTGCTCACTGCTGCTCTCTGATTGGTGTGTTGCTTGACCAATGACCCCCGACTTTTGTTTTGTTATCATTACGTGGCAGTGTGTTTAGATGAAAGCCCAGTGGCGATCTGTTAAACTGATTATACAGTAAAGCCATCGAAAATAATATGATATACAGTACAGTACAAGTAGCCTACTTCTGGGTCTCTGTGTTTCATTCAAGCTCGGCTCTGTGTGTGTGGCACGAGCGCATTTTGTGAGAGCGCGAGCGGTAACGTGGAATGTTGTTGTTCACATCTGGTTATGCTAACGGATATAAAGAGCTGTTTCTACACCAAGGTGGAGGAGAGTCCTCTCCTGTCAGACTGAGAAGATCGTATAACCTCAGCCAGAGGTAAGGACTCTCTCAGTGTTTAGATAGTTCACTTTAGTGTAAGTTATTTCAGTGGGTCTCAAACGGTTTGGTCACCATTTATGTAAACAAGTATTTGCGAGGAACACCTTTATATGATCATTATAGTTATTTAAAAAATAAGAGAATAAGTGAAAAACGGGTATGAAATACTATAGGACAGTAACACAAGAATACAGTTTAAAGGGGAGTGATTAGTAAAATATCCATAAAGAAAAAGCAAATCTGTTTACAGTTCTGTTTCATATGGGTGCTGCTGAGAGATGTAGGCTATCCATAGATCTCTTCATTTTTGCTCTCAAAGTGCACCAGATTGATGCATTTAACTTCAATATTTTAAAAATAATCTTCCCGGGGGAGCATGCCCCCAGACCCTCCTAGAGGAGGTTAGGTCCACCCCCACCTAAAACATGTTCACATGGATAGGATACTAAATACATTTGCACACTTTTTATATGGTGGCCTATGTCCATATGTTTCTGTTTTGGTGGTCGTGCCACAACCGTGCATGTATGCACACGTTGTTAGGGAAATAATTGTCCTAGACTCCTAGATATGACGTGCATGACCAACCCTGACGTCTGTTATCTCCTTTAAGGAGATAGGCTGCTTCAGCCATGATGTTGTTGTTCCCATTCTATGACCGGGCAACCCTAGGTCACAGATGGTGTATTGTTGTGGGTACACTGGGACACTTCCTTCTCTGTGTTTGTGGACTCCAAGGTGTCTTCGAGGCCATAAGTGTCAGACGCAAGTAACTCAGTGTTCCCAACTGTTTAGGCTATCTTCTCAAATATGTTGATTACTCTCTGTGAAACCAGTTAAATGGGCTAACGAGAGAGAGGCGCTCCAGAATTGACGTGGCAACTCTACCATGCAGTCAGATCGTGGCTGCTGTGACTTGTGATGTGAATCCTCCGGCCAAAGCTCCAAATAAACCATCAGTGTTTGACATCAAAGCTCCTGCTCTTCCCGTGTCTCCTTCATGAGTCGGTGACTCCCACTGCATTGCTACACAGAAATTTCCCCCACACAAAATAGCACTACACCCCTGCAATGTGTGTGAAAGACAATAGACTTTACAGCATGTTTTTTTAAATTGAAGTTGCGTTGGTGTTTGTGTGTTGGTTGTTGACGGCAGTGTGTGCCCCCCCTTGGTAAATGATTTCCCCCCCATTCGATTTGTTCTAGAGCCGACCCTGGAGACTATGGATGGCGAGGATACATGTAATAAAGGGATCTACAAATATTACATTGGTGACCTACAGTGAGATGGTAACAGGCATGCGCTTAGGGCCCGCTTTCCAGCCAGTTTCTGTGGGGTAACGCATTCTGAGGTGAGGCAGAGCTCATCTGTGCCTCACCTTACCTCACAGTAACTGGCTTGAGCGCGCTCACAAAATAAGTGCCCGCGCTAAATTAGTGCCCGCGCTCCAGCCAGTTACTGTGGGCTTACGAGAGGCAGAGCTCGTCCCTGCCTCACTCCTCATCGCTACCCGTAGTTGTAGCGGAGCTCGGCAAATTTGCTGATTTTGACTATAAAAAGCGATTGGAATCATACATCAATCACATTTACAAAACAGATCAGTGGAGACATTTTATTATTATTACTATTTAGTTTTTCTTTAGTTGTTTTTCCGTTACATTGGAGTATGACAGGTGAGGCTCTGCCTCCCCTGCCACCCCTGACTGCACGTCGCTGGTTCCAATAGTCCATTTAGTTTAGGAACCTTCCTAACCAAGTGAAATTACCCGGAAGTACATCACTGGCAGCCATGATAAGTGCCGTTCCAATTCTCTACAAATGAAAGGAAAGGAGGTTTCAAACTTCCTTTATAACCCCCTTTAGCTTAGGAACCACTGGACCTCCCTAACCGAAAGGAGAGGAGAAAATGCTGCCCCACAATGCATTGCAGCCGCAGCATTTGCCGTCACTCAACAGTCGGCCGTTCACGGAAACAAACGATTATGACGGAGAAATTATATCATGAAAGTTACGGTGCTTATTAAGCATTTTAAAACGTAGGCCTATGTGGTAAGTTGTCAAAGTGCTTTGTTTTGAACGTTCATCAGTATTGTAATCAAAAAGAGAAATATGAACGTTAGTTTTTACTGAAATTATCAAATAAAGTCAACATTTCACTGAGCTGTGTGGGATTTGTTCAACTTATAAAAGATGTTTGAATGGTGATATACACAGTGATAGGTGTTAAGGACTAACGTTAAGATATTTTCATAGTTCATACCAGGGGCGTCGCCTGGACCTGGAAACATTTGGGGCTTAGCCCACAGTGGCGGCGCTACAGTCTAGAGATGGGCGAGTCATGATTCATCCGGATCATTAACCCGGATCCTAGTAATGAGCCGGTCGTGACGAGTCTCCCTCTCGATTAACCCGAGTCCTTTGAGTCCTACACCTGATGTGACGTAACAATTAAAACCATAAATTGCGTCACTCTTTACTCTCTTTATAACGTGTACAATCACATTACAACGTTGTTGTATCCAGAGATCCAGCAGACTCGTCGCCATGCACGAATCAACAGCAAATTCAGCCCCTCCTCCGGCTCCCGCGAGAGTCCCGTGAGCCGTGAGTGAGCCGTGAGTCGTTGGACTCGCGGGAGCCGTGAGTGAGCCGTGAGCCGTGAGTGAGCCGTGAGTCGTTGGACTCGCGGGAGCCGTGAGTGAGCCGTGAGCCGTGAGTGAGCCGTGAGTCCGCAAATCTCTGAGTCTGCTGCGACTCGTCGAGGGAGCCGTGGGACTCGCGGGAGCCGTGGGACTCGCGGGAGCCGTGCGAGCCGGAGGAGGGGCTGAGTCTGCTGTAGATTCGTGCATGGGGACGAGTCTGCTGGATCTCTGGATCTGCTGCCTGCTATATGTTACGGCTCTGAGTCCTCGTAGGCTACTGGTCTCTCTCGATCATTGACCTGGATTCACGGATCCCGCGATTTTTCCGGCTCTAAATTAAGTTTCAGTGTAGACTTCTAACAAAATGGTCATGTTGTGCAACAGTCTCCTGTAATAATATCTGCATTTCCAATAAGGATCTTACTTGGAAACTCGTTTATTTTGAACATGGCACACAAAAAGAAACAAATGATAGAAAATTGCAAAACAGTTAGAATATATAAAATGTAATTATACAATTATTATTATTATTATTATTATTATTATTATTATTATTATTAAATGAAAACACAATTGTGCAAAATTAGCTTAAGTACAGGAACATATTAAAATAACTATATACATATAATGCAAAACACTTATTTTTTAAAATGCACACACACACACATGTTTTATTAAAGCAAAAGACACTGTGTAGCGGAGGTTAATGTAACGTTAGTTTAATATGCTGGTTAAATGCAACAACTTTTCGGTTTCACCGGTAGGATTTCTACGGTCTTGGTCATGCTGACTCATATGACTCAAATGACTCAAATGACTCGTATGATCCGGATCTCTTCAATGATTGACTCAGAAGACTCCGAGTCCATAAAATGATCCGGATTTGCCATCTCTACTACAGTCGAATGTTCTACTGCAAGACTCCCCACACGCACATACACAATTGCGCCATCTGGTGTCACAAACGTGTGCCTGCATTAGCTTTGTTACGGCAACGGATTGTGGGAGATTCTCATAGCACGTGAGGATCTCTTGAGGGTAAGGTGCTTGTATTATCTCGGTGGACAAAATGTATGTTTTTATTTTATAAGGACAATAACGTACTGTTGTGTTTGTTTAGTTTAATGTTAATTGTTTAATGCTCACAGTCACAGCAGCATGTTATTTGTGTGATTGGCTATTTGTTTTATATGATTTATCAACGTGATCATCAATAATCTGAGCACCAGAACCCAGCTCACATGTCCTTGTATGCTGTCCATTGAAATGCAGGTATGTGAGTTTTGTACACCAGTTTATTTATGTTTAATATTTCACATTGCTCCACATGATGCCTCAACTATGTCTTCCATGTTTCTACGGTTCTTCCTCTGTGTCACAGTTTCGGGAATATCAAGATCATTGCACAGGGCCTTGGTCTTGTCATGTTACATGTTACATTGCATTTAGCTGACGCTTTTATCCAAAGCGACTTACAATAAGTGAGTTCGACCAACAAAATACAAACTTGAAGAAAACAGAATCATATAAGTACATCAGGTCTCATAGAGCTAAAACATTTCAAGTGATACTCAACTGGCTTTAGATAAACCAGTCTTTTATTAGTATATAAGTGCTTTGTTAATAATTATATCGCTAAAAGTGGAGTCGAAAGAGATGAGTTTTCAGTCTGTATCTGCATCTTGTATCTTCTTGTGTGTCCCTTTCTCCTGTTCTCCTTTCTTCATCCTCCACTCTGTTTGGCTCATCTGTGATGACTGTGTAGGTAAACACAAACAAGTGTGTAAGTCAATCAGTTTCCAGCTCTGTCAAATAAATGAATTTCAAGATACACACATTTGTCTTCATTAAAATGAGTGTCACCACACTGTCACAAAATGTAATACTAACCAATTGAAAATAGTTAAATTTACATTGGAAACCTCTTGTAGATATCACTGTTAAGAGTAGTTATCTGCCAATAGGACATAATCATTCCTATACAAATGCAGTTTGAGTAATTCACTTAATATATTCACTTAACACTTTAATATAGTCATTTTCACTTAATATTACATTACATTACATTGCATTTAGCTGACGCTTTTATCCAAAGCGACTTACAATAAGTGTGTTCGACCAACAAAATACAAACTTGAAGAAAACAGAATCATATAAGTACATCAGGTTTCATAGAGCAAAAACATTTCAAGTGCTACTCAACTGGCTTTAGGTAAGCCAGTCCTTTATGAGTATATAAGTGCTTTGTTAATAGTTCTATCGCTCGAAGTGGAGTCGAAAGAGATGAGTATTCAGTCTGCACCGGAAGGTGTGTAAGCTATCTGCTGTCCTGATTTCAATGGGGAGCTCATTCCACCATTTTGGAGCCAGGATAGCAAACCCACGTGTTTTTGCTGATGGGAACTTGGGTCCCCTTCGCAGCGAGGGTGCAGCGAGCCGTTTGGTTGATGCAGAGCGGAGTGCACGTGCTGGGGTATACGGTTTAACCATGTCCTAGATGTAGGAAGGGCCAGATCCATTCGCAGCATGGTACGCAAGTACCATTGTCTTGAAGTGGATTCTAGCAGTTACCGGAAGCCAGTGGAGGGAGCGGAGGAGCGGCGTGGTGTGGGAAAATTTAGGAAGGTTGAAGACCAGGCGAGCAGCTGCATTCTGGATGAGCTGCAGAGGTCGGATGGCACATGCAGGTAGACTAGCCAGGAGGGAGTTGCAGTAGTCTAGGCGTGAGATGACGAGAGCCTGGACCAGAACCTGCGTCGCTTTCTGGGTCAGCTGGGGACGCATCCTCCTGATGTTGTAGAGCGTGTATCTGCAGCAGCGGGTTGTAGCAGCTATGTTTGCAGTGAAGGACAGGTTGTTTTCTAGGATCACACCCAGATTCCTTGCAGTCTGAGTCGGGGAAACAACAGAGGTGCCGATGTTGATTGTTAGGTCAAGAGTGGGACAATATTTTCCCGGAAGGAAAAGCAGTTCAGTCTTGTCAAGGTTGAGCTTGAGGTGATGAGCAGACATCCACTGAGAGATGTCCGCTAGACAAGCAGAGATGCGTGCGACGACCTGGGTCTCTGAGCGGGGAAAAGACAGAATTAATTGGGTGTCGTCAGCGTAGCAGTGGTATGAAAAACCATGCGGGCTAATGACAGATCCGAGCGAGTTTGTGTACAAGGAGAATAGGAGGGGACCAAGAACAGAGCCCTGAGGGACCCCTGTAGTTAATTGACAAGGGTCGGACTCGGACCCTCTCCAAGTAACCCTGTAGGTGCGGTCTTTGAGGTATGAGGTGAGGAGGGAAAGTGCAGAACCTGAAACTCCAAGTTCTTGGAGAGTGCGAAGGAGGATCTGATGATTCACCGTGTCGAATGCAGCAGACAGGTCCAAAAGGATGATGACAGAGGAGAGGGAGGCTGCTTTAGCAGTGTGCAGTTCCTCAGTGACAGCAAGGAGTCATCTTTACAGTCATCTTTCTGCATTCAAAACTAAGGAAAGCTGTACAATTTGACATGATAATGAGGAAAAAAGGCCTCCGACAATGCAGATAATTTTTTTATCATATCAATTTTAAGATGGGGGTCAAGGCTTAATATTTGGGAGCATAGTGTCCCTTGCCCCCTTTCAGGAGCCCCACTGGATTAGCTTTGATCTGAAATATTTGTATAAAAAGCTTGTTAGCTGGCTGACCATCTCATAATGTTCAAATAGAAACTAGCTGTCAATAGGAAATATCAATCAGAAGAATTATAATTTCATGCAAAAATCTGTCACAAAAAGAGGTTGCACATTTAAATTCAGGTGTTGTTATGGCAACATCACTGGTCAAACAGCCACATGTACTGCTGCAAATACGTTCAAACATGCTGTCGACACGTACAACAGTGGCAACTATGCCACCATTTCAGCTGACTTTTTCTCAGAAATGTCAGATAACATCCATATATTTCAGTGCTAGGTTGATGCTTAGCTAAGATAACTATGAAACACTTTAACTGACAGGACTCAGGATCAACTGTGTACTGTAAGGTAGATTGATTGATTGATTGAAAAGTTTATTAACAGCTTGTATATTGGGTACAGTACAGTACAGCTCAAAACATACAATTGTTAAGGGGATGCAGACCAGAGAAAGACTTTCGTCTTGTTTACATCAGGGTCCCCCATTTCCAATTCATCATGTCATTTAAGACATATAAGACATATTTGACATACAGATGGCTTATTTACAATTTACATACAGGTGTTTTTTTACATACAGATTGCTTATTTACAATTTTCATTTTAGATTTCGTTCTAATACATCCTAACCGGACATTTAAGACATACCAAGTCTACAGATATACAGTTAGTAACAGAGTCTAAAATGCGAGTATATACATAGATGGGGGGGGGAGCTGTCCATTGAACGACAGGTTGAGATTTGTACCAATACCGGGGCCAGTTTTGCAATGCTCTCCACCGTAGCTTCTAGCTTCATGTCGAACACTAACAGACAGTAAGTCAACATTTCTCAGAGAGCTTTCTTTGAAATCACCAGGTAACGCTAAAAAACACAACATTTAGATTGTATGACAAAGTGTTTATTTAATATATCTGGCTAGCTATAGCTACTTGCTAACGGTTTAGCTTACCCACGCGATTCAAAAGAGGCTTCTCAATACTCAAATGTCCCCTCCTCGACTCCTCGGTCCTCGGTCCTCCGGTAGTGACCCGGAAATGAATTTCAGCGCGCCATTTTGAAGGATGTCTCATTTCTCTAAATGCACACCGAGGACCGAGCATCGAGCGTCGGGGAGGCTCTCTGGAGGAGCTATAACCGAGGATACACTGATGGTTCCTCCACGGCTCCTCCACGGATGCATTTCCGGGAACGGTGGAGGTGTGACGCACGGCCAGACTTATCTCAGCCAATGACAGCTATGCATGCATCCCCTGGATATTATTTTAGAAACTGCTTTCATCGCGTCGCGATGTTTCCAGAGAGAACAGCTGTGAGGTCCATGCAGAAAGCAGAGCAGTGTGTACAGGGCCGCCCCTCCCTACAGGCCAATCACGCAGGCTGCATGGGGCCCCGCCTTGCGCAGGGGGCCCCGCCCAGAGGGCCTCAGCTGCTGTGCGCAGTTCTCCAGTTCTCCGCGAGAGTGAGAGTGAGAGTGAGAGGTGACAAGAGGAGCACGTCTGTAACCCGACACCGTTGCAATGAATCGACATCTGACCAATCACGGCTTTGATACGGCCAGTGCAGGTGAAGAGATGTCGGTGAAAAGACAGTTTCAGTCCGGCGCAAAAAACAAAACATGAAGAAACTAGAGCATCACTCGAAGGTGGGTTATTGTATGAGTCAAATGTACAACTTGCGAATGTTGTATAAGTCAAATTGCCAATTGCCATCTTAAAACATCAGCTGCAATTCACGACATGAAGAAGGCAGTCTCTGCAGAGCATATGGCTAATGGAGATGCAGTTATTTCCAGCATTCTTTATTTACCATTCATTCATTCATTATGTTATGCCTTTTATCTGCCAATATACAGGAGGAAGAGTGATTGTCTGTCTGTCTAGTTAGCTTACATAACAGTTCAAGTTTACAGCCTAAAAAACATGGAGCATTATTTCCCCTTTTATTCATTTTTATGTCAATTTGCACATTTCATGGTGATGCTCAGCCTCTCCCCTTAACTCCTAACAGTCATCATCATGTCAACCACAACACAGAGAAATACTGATAGAAATGTGTGTGTAGTTGTTGATACATTGCTGACAGAGGGAACTACATTTGAATACAGATTTAAGAAATATCAGTTTTTGAGCATGTCATAAGCATGTTTTGTCTTGACTATATTACAACTGTATTATAATAAAACAATATAGTATTTTTATTATTGAATTGATTATGATTATCATTATTAGTAGAAGTAGTTTATTTGCATTAATTATATTTTTATCTTTTTGAGGCTAGTATTTGGCAGGAAATGCAAAATTCACCTGTAAACCCATACTGAACGACATACATGCACATTTACCATTTACCTCACTGTATAAAAAAGTAAACGTTGATAATAATAATAAACAGGAATTATATTTGCAAAGTAGCCTACTTTGTTTCCACAAAAAAAAGTTCACTCCTGTCGGTTGGGGGGGGGGGGGGGGGGGGCCTCATCTCACAATGTCGCTTGGGGCCCCAAGTTGGCCAGGGGCGGCCCTGAGTGTGTATAATATATATCACTCAGTATAACAGGCCTACTCTCTTTATTTGCTTTAGTTTAGTAGATATCTACAAACAAAGAGTCGATATTTTTCTAAGACCATTGCTTCACATAATAAAATACACAACGGCTTATGCTTTAGGACAGGGGTAGGCAAGTAAGTTTGGCCGTGGGCCAATTTTTTGCTGAGCCGCAAGATGGCGGGCCAGAACATAATCAAAGCCTAATTCAAGGAATTGATTTTGGTAAGAGGGCGCAGCGCCCCTGTTCCCCGGTTCAGAACAAACTCTATCGCTGATAACCCTCCCCATCAACACTCTGATGCGCAGTCAGATCCGCTGATTGGTTCACTGATGATATAGGCGCCCAATCCAGAGCCTCTGGCTAGACCCGCCCAAAGGGAGGCTCGTCCTCTCTAGCCCCATTTCAGTCCCAAAGCCAGGGCTATTATCTGTATTTTAACAGACTTATCTTTTAAATTGAGGTGTATTTATTGTTCTCTTCAAAGTTTATTTTTCTCTGAAATTGTAGGGAGGATGGTCCTCCCTTTCCTCAATGGACGAGCCTCCACTGAGTAAAGTAGAGTTATTAACTAGGTAGCAGTGTTATTTAACATACTTTTATTCTGATAAGTATTGTCAAGTTCTCTGGGTTTTTGGCATTTATTTGAGTGTTTGCCCATTTGAGAGGCTTGAGGGACAACTGGAATCCTTTTTCCTTTTCTTTATTTCAACTTTTCAAGGACACATTAGGATTCTTTCAGGTTGAAAACCTTTAAAAAATACCAAAGGACAACATAAATCAATTACAGCAGTTTTGCTTTGCAATTTCATATATTATAACCTAAATTAATCAGTAACCAAGTATTTTACTCAAACTCAATGTATTTAATAGTTAAAAAACTTATAAGTACTTGAATTGACCTGGTTCCCCCCAACCACACATTTGCCATATGTGACCCGCTCTATCGAAATCAGTCGAAAGTCGCAACGGCTCATTTAAAAAATAAACGTGGATTTGCGTAAAAAAATAGTTTTTCGGGGATCGGGTGTTTTGTTTGATTTTAAATAAACAAAGTCTTGGCTTTCAGAATATGACATTTTTATTTCCAAAATCACACGATAAATACATGTTTGAAGCTTATAAAGGGAAGATGACAGCTATCCCTCGCCACTCTGCTCTTCCACAGCGCCGCTTCCCCTGCTGACATTATGAATGTAAGCGGATATGTCGGGACAGAATTTATTTTACCGGACAAATTTGAAACTTACCGGTCATGTTTCAATAATAATAATAATAATGGTGTAGCAGAGTTTCCGTTAGCAGGTAATCACCGGACTAGGACCGGATGCTGATGTTTGAAACTCAGTCATTTTTATATTGCTTCAGTTTATAATCGTTACAGATCAAAAAATTCAGATTCATTTTTCAATAAATGATTCCACAAACAACAAACAACATAATTATTACATTCAAACAAACTACTTGTAGTAGATGAAGTACATTATTCAAAAGTTTACATTAACTTTGAATAATAACACGGGAGAAACGGATGCTCTCTTTTCCCCTCTCCCTTTTTCTCTCTCCTGACAGCCTGTCAGTTTCTCATGCAGCTCGCTAAACAGTGGGCGGGGCTTCAGGTGATCATGCAGAGCTGCGTGTCTCCATCAGACTCAGCAGCTGATCTGATCTCTCTCTCGGGTCCGGTTACACTTCACTCGCGTTTATGTCCATATCGATCAGATCCAGCTCTTCTGATCGGCCTTTATAGAGAGCACCGATCAAACTATTAAGAGTGAATATCGGCCGATAATGACCGGCGGCCGATCGATCGGCGGCTAACGGAAACCCTGATGTGTCGGTCCAATGTTGTAAAAAAAAAAAAAAAAAAAAAGTTAAACATTTATTTTTAATTCTCAAAATTACGGGCCAAATATTATTGCTGGCGGGCCAACAATGGCCCGCGGGCCGCCTGTTGCCGACCCATGCTTTAGGAGCTGTAGGTGTGTGTGGTACAGTGTGTAGGTGTGTGTTGTACAGTGCGTAAATGCGGTCTCAGTTGGTTTGGTGTCCTCTGCTTCTTTTAATAGGCCTACTTGTAAATACAACTTTTGGCCCGTAATTTCAATTCCCCATTTCAGCGACCAGAGAGAGGGGGGGATATATCCAGTCTCTGATTGTGTTACGTTATTATGAGAGTGCTCTCATACTTTAAATTGTATATATTTATATAAATATATTTGTGTGTGCGTGTCCGCATCTGTAGCCTGTTATTGTCTCACTCTCATTATACCGCACTCTCAATTAATTCAAAGTAAATATGTGGGGGAACAATGTTCAGCTGATCTAACAGAGATACAGCGCTATGACAAAACACTCGACAGCTGATGTAGCTGTTGCCACGTAATAATGAACGGACGTCTCTTTAAAATGACCGCTCAGAGGAGAGGAGTTCTCATTTCTTTAAACGTCTGCTGCTTCCCCTCCTCTCTCCTCGGTTCCCCTCCTCGGTCCTCCGCTCGCATCTCCTGTGGGCGGGTCTAAGTCTCGAGGAGGGGAACCGAGGAGGGGTTCGAGGAGGGGAAATTTGAGTATTGAGAAGCCTCTAAAGTAACGTCAACGTAGCTATAATGTATGCTTTGCTTACATGTTCGCATAACTTGTAAGTTTACTGACATTTACATACCTTGTTCACCTGGCTCAAGTGGTGGCTCTGGGGTTGTTGTGTGAGCCACCACTTGAGAAATGCCGTCTTTTTTATTAAAAAAATGTCTATTGTCCATCTTCAGAAACTCAGCGTCCGCGGCTGACAGTTTAAAGTGTAAACACTGTCACAGAGGAGAGGTACGTACCTGTCAGCCAATAAAACACGTTTATTTCCATGCAACTCTCTGATTGGTCTGGTGGTGTCTTGCCTCTGTTGCATTCACTGAACACGGGAAATTACAATTCTACCGTCCTCTATGTAAAGTACGGTTAATGTATTATATTATTGAGGGAGAATTTGTCCGGGGCTAAAGAAAAAACATCCGGGGCTTTACTACGCCAGGCGACGCCCATGGTTCATACAATCATACGTATTGGGATCATTTGTATTAATGTGGACCGGAGGGAGAGCATACATTTCACATGAAGAATATGTTTCTCTGTTGTCCACGTCCATAAAGCAAAGCAACAGCATCAGAGCACGGTGCAGAGTCTCTAGATGAGTCCGTCGTTCTTATTATACATCCATGTTGTAGTCCGCTCACTCCGCTGTATAGAAACCTGTAGTTTCCATCGTTTCCCCACAGCAGCAGACGCACAAAATGACGTCCGCTGGCGCATCATAAACACGTCGGATAGTGAAAGTGCATTCGGATTCTCTAAAGTACCGCAGTCTCTAAGTCCTTTTGAATTCTCCTATCGACTATCCCTTAACCCCGTGACGTTTCACTCAGAAGTCAAGGAATAGGAGATAGGGTTAGAATTAGGAGCTGATTTTTGGATTATCGGAACGCAACCATAGACAGTATGGTTTGACAGCGGAGCGCTTTGCAGCTGGCACAGACAAGAGGCAGGGTCAAGTAAACACATCTTTCCACAAATAGAAATCGTTAGTTTGTACCACGTGATCAAACACGGAAGTGAAATCTACTGCTGCATCAATTTACTATTCAGAGGAAGATCCACGCTTGGGGTCGCATTGTAAAGCATATCACGAGCACAGGGTGGTTGCTACTCACCATTTCTGACTTTTTAGTCGACTTAACTTATCAGAAACCATGACTCAGGCTGAGAAAGAGCAGGACAACGGGAAGGAGAAAGAAAAAGAACGAGACAAGGAGAAAGAGAAGGAGCAACAACGCGGGGTGAAAAGACCCATCGCTCCTCCGGCCATCCCGGACCCCCTTCAGGAGGTAAGAGGGGGAATCCTGTGTCTTATTAATACTTCTTATTCCTATAAAGTATCCGAATATCCTGCTCTCAATCTCTAAAACTCACTATAGCTTTAACGTGCATATACAGGGGCTTAATATCAGTTAGCCTACTTGAACTCAACAATACAACATACTCAAGACAGAATGTACAATTTAATTATGCACAGTTGAATATTTATATTTTAATATGTGGTCTATAAACATATGCATGTGCTATAAACATGTGTAAGTGATGACACTTACCAGAGCTCAGGAGTGTAACGCTTATATGCAATGTTTCAGATACATTTTTTTACTTGGTTCCTGCCTTTTGGTTTGGAAGAAGTTTTCAGTACTGCACAAATCCCTTACTCAAACCATGCATTTAGGATGAAGTGGACGGCTGACTGTGAGCCAGGCTTCTTTCACCCAACATCAGTGTTGGGCCTACTATATTGCTCTGTGGGCCCATTAGAGGCCCACAGAGCAATAGCTCTGTTATTATATGATAATATCAATGCCGATGCTTTGTGCAAGACATGCATATGTGTTTATACTCCTGATTTTCTCTCCGTCTTTCTTTTTTTACAGCAAATTCAGAGCAATTTCATCATTGTCATTCACCCTGGTTCAAGGACACTCCGCATTGGGCGAGCTACGGACACTCTTCCCATTATACTTCCTCATGTGATCGCTCGCAGACACAAGCAAACTGGACAGCCCAAATATGAAGATGCCTGGCTGTTGAGAGATGGTCTAAATGTTAGTCACTCATGATCACATACACCCACGATTCAGTCTTTTAATCTGTATCTTACTCTGTTGTACTCATATTCAATTTCACATCTGTTAATGTACCATCATCGCTTCTACTTCCTGTGCGACAGAAAACAGAGAGTAATGAGCAGAGGCAGAATGGGCTTAAAATGGTCGAACAGGCCATCTGGTCCAAGAAGATGTCCAATGGAGTGCGGAGGACACCGGTGTCCGCTGAACAGGTGTGTGTTATAAAAGATAGAGAACTGTTACAGATACTGTATATAATAGTGCGATATTCAACAACAACAGGATACAACAACATAGTGCAGGTGTAAGTGATGTTTCTCCTATTTGGAAGAAATGTGAAGCACCTTTGGCTGCATGGCTTGCATGTAGAGTTTGAGAGTAAATAAAGCGGTCGATTTAAGGGAATCATTTTAAATGGGTTTGTAGGAGTTACTTATCCATATCAGTGTACAGTAGATTGAGCACACCCCAGTTTAGAGAAACAGACTGAAGTACCGTCACTAAAGCAATGTACTGCTGTGGACAGGGGAAGCAGCAAAACGTATGTGTCCTACCTAAATTATATCAGTTTAAGTGTACGCTACATTCTATATCTTCACCACTCTTAACTTGCAGTTAGACAACCTTTTCCGAAGCAAAACTGAAGCCGTTTTTACACTCTTGCCAAAGCTACCAGACTCCATTTAAGGAAAAAGTTGTTTTACTTCGCGGATGTTTCTAGCCTTTTTGGAATTTGTAGTCAGAATGAACAATTTTAGGTATAATGAATAATCCTTGCGTAGGTCTAGTGTCTAACGCTGATTAAATAATAATTGTTTTGTGTGTGTTAAGGCCAGGTCTTATAACTGTCAGATCCGTCCAGCAGTACTGGACAGCAGCTACAGGGTGAAGTGGACCAACACCGCCCACCAGCCTCCACATCTGGTGGGAGAGGAGGTGAGTGCATGTGACTGATCGCTCCTTTAAAACAAAACATTTACAACTTTATTTCCCTAAACGTCTTGTCTGTTTATGCCATTTTCTCCTTGTTTTCTCTGGCCATACCCCACCCTTCCATCATGTAGGCTGTTTATGTGAATCCTTCTGACTGTTACAACATCCACTGGCCTATAGTCAGAGGTCAGCTTAACGTTCACGCCGGTCCCGGAGGCTCACTGACCGCCGTCCTGGCTGACCTCGAGACGATCTGGAGTCACGTTATTCAGAAGCAACTGGAGATCCCCCTCAAAGACCTAAAGGTAGAACAAAGCTCCTCCCCACTTCATAATATCACCTGCTTCTGAGGAGCAAAGTTGATAGATGGTAGACAATAATGAAAATGTTAACAGACTATGCTGATAGTGGAATACGTTTATTTCTTACATGACTGGTTTCCAGTATTACAGATGCATCCTGCTGGTCCCCGACATCTACAACAGACCGCACATCAAAGAAGTTGTCAACATGCTGCTGCTTAATATGGGCTTCTCAGGTAATTCAAAGCAGGAAACAACAAAAACAAACATATTCACTGTTATATTCTGCCAAAGTCTATTCAGGGTAGTTCAGGAACTATTCAATATTCTCTCTTGACCTTACATTATCTCTGTCCTTTTATGTGTGTGTGTTCAATAGCGATCATCGTGCACCAGGAGTCTGTGAGTGCTACATTTGGCAGTGGGTGCAGCAGTGCTTGTGTGGTGGATGTTGGGGACCAGAAGACCAGTCTGTGCTGTGTCGAGGACGGAGTGTCCCACCGGAACTCCAGGTGGGACCATGAACCACTTTTATGTTTAATCTGTTAATTAGTTAATTCATCATCATTATATTATAGTTGCATCTCGATGCTCCCTTTTACACATAAGACCAATGAGTCCAAATCAGTTAAAATACACTGCACATTTTGAGAAACTTCCCACTGAGACATTACAGAGACTGTAATATTACCTGATGTGTTCTGTTTTCTTGACGTTGCAGGCTGTGTTTGGCATACGGCGGCTCAGATGTGACCCGTACGTTCTTCTGGCTCCTGCAGAGGGCGGGCTTTCCTTACAGAGACTGTCAGCTGTCCAGCAGACTGGACTGTCAGCTCCTGCAGCATCTCAAGGACACCTTCTGCCATCTGAACCAAGTGTGTGTTTGTCATCTGTGGGGGTTTCCGCGACTTTAAAAAGTTTCAGTTAGTCGTTCACACCTTTGTGTCTATTTTGGATCGCCATAGTCGTGCTCAAGAATGGAGAGAGAAATGCGCAGCTTTTCAGATACGGATAGAAATGTGTTTTTCCTTCTCTTTTTCTTAATAGGACATATCAGGACTTAAAGATCATGAATTCCAGACACGTTTCCCAGAAGCCCCAGCTCTTCTCTATCAGGTTCGACTAGGGGATGAGAAATTACAGGTACGCAGGTTGGATAATATGCGTTTCACATTAGCATTGGATCTTTTTTACTTTATTCTGTCTCTAGCAACTGAAATGTCTTTTTATCTATGGCTCTATTTGTGTGTTCCCTCCCCCCTCTTTGTGTGATTGGCTCATTTTGTGTATGCATGTTTCAGGCCTCCATGGGTCTTTTCTACCCGACCACATTTGGCATTGTAGGTCAGAAGATGACATCGCTTCAGTACCGTTCCCAAGGCGATTCTGAGGATCCTCATGATGAACACTACCTGCTGGCTACACAGAGCAAACAGGACCAGGTAACACACATAATTATTATATAATCATTTCCTGAGTTTGAGTCTCTGTGATTTTTCTTTTGTTATTTATAATTCTACCATTTTGTCCACCAGTCCTCCAAATCTGCTGCAGACCGAAAGGGTATTTCCAGGCCGGGTGGGGGTTTGGACGGGGAGATGAGCGCTCAGGGGGGGATTGGGGAGCCCTCTGACCTGGGCAGGGGCTGTGGGAGTGGCGGCAGCGGTGCAGGAGGGATGAAGGGGGAGACGGAGTTTGGGACTGCGCAGGGGGAGTGCCTGATGGGGGCAGGAGAGCTGGAAGAGCCCCCATCTGCTAACCTCTCGAGGAAGACTGCCATCATGAGCCAGTTTGAGAGCAAGGCCCTGGGACTGGATAAGGCCATCCTGCATAGCATCGACTGCTGTGGTAAGGATGGACAGAGGATTCAATAAAGTAAAAAAAATAAACAAGGGGAAAATAAAAGAAGTGGAAAGAGTGTTATGGTCAGTTATTAAGTGGATAAGCATTGACAAAGGAAGATTTTCTATTTTGCTTTCGAGAATAAAGTTGAAATGTTGCAAATAATGTCGAATCGGCAGTATAAGCGCAAAAAGAACATCTCCAAAGATTGACTTTAATCCCAAAATGTCAAGTTTGTTCTCAACATTTCATCTGAGTTTAAAAAAAATCTGTTTTCTCCAATTTTTCTCAAGCCTTTGACTAATAGTAACACTTTTGCATTTATTTTATTGTATTCTCCAAGTGCAGATTAACATCCCTCTTCTCATTCCCCCCTTATGCTTGGCCCTTGAGACTCTCCCATAAGAACATTGGATGTTTTATGTTGCTCAGGATGTCCCGTTGTGGCTCATCTTGTTTTTACTTTATTTTAAAAGCATCGGACGAAACCAAACGCAAGATGTACAGCTCCATCCTGGTGGTGGGAGGAGGGCTCATGTTTCCTGGCGCTCAGGAGTTTCTTCTTCACCGCATCATCAACAAGATGCCGCCCTCATTCAGAAGGCTGGTAGACAACGTGGAAGTTATAACGCGGCCAAAGGTAACCTGGAAATCTCACAAAGTCAGAATAAAATTATCAATTGCACGGGAGGGGACTTCATTTTTCATTCATCTCCATTTATGTCATACGTTGGGCGATAGTAAGATGTGTGCAGGAAGCAGCTCTTATAATGTACTATTTTGATGTGCACGTGCTCTAGGACATGGACCCTAGGCTGATATCGTGGAAGGGTGGAGCAGTGCTGGCGTGTCTTGACACCACCCAGGAGATGTGGATCCATCAGAGGGAGTGGCAGCGCTTTGGTGTGCGGATGCTTCGCGAGAGAGCTGCCTTTGTCTGGTGAAACCAACAGATTTGACTTGAATCTAACACACGGGAGACGTAGAGTGAGCAGCACACGTTAGCTGAGCAGCAGCCTCAGTGCTCAGTCTACATAGGGTGCTTTCAGGCTCAACCCAACATTGAGACTTGGCAGCTCAGAATAAGACAACAGTGTTGTGGAATTCACAATGACTACACTGCTAACATTATGTTGTTCAACAATCTTTTTTTTAATTGTGTTTTACATCTTTGGTTTCATCCTTCAGAAACACAGATGAGGTCGTTGTAACTTTTGAGTCTTGAATTGTGTTCTGTAAATAATACTGCAATGATTCTCTTTAGAGACGTTTGGAAGTATGTAAATAAACCCATTTCACTTCATTCACAATTGTTGCATGTGATTGGAAAAAACCTAATCCACCTTTCTTGGAGTATTGAACATATTGAATTGAAACGCAAGGTTGTTTGCATTACGTCCAACACTTTTAAAACATGGTAACCTGCTCTGCAACATTTCTTTCTATTCTTATTTTAGTCTTTAGTGTGAAAGTATTAGAACAAGACAAACTCGGTAGTAGCATGTTTAAACATCTGCACATCTTTATTCAGACAGAAGGATACAAAACAAAGACAGACTAATTTATGATACCCAGAAAGGAAGATCATAACAGACAAGTCAGTGACACATCTCTCAGTGTGAGAGGAATGTGAAGGGGGGAAACCAGAGAGGAAATAATGTGGATGGCTGCTGTATCGGCCATTCTGGCCCCTACATGTAGGTATTCCCAGAAAGGCGTCAAGAAACTGCTTTTGGCAGCGGCAGCCGGAGAGTAGGGGCTTCAGCACTGTGACATCACCATCGTCCTTTGAGGTTCTCAGCAAACAGACACTGTGCAAAGCCCCGCGCCTACACTGAATGTGTAGGCGTTTACCTAAAGAGAGAAGACGGGGTTTGGCGATTAAAGGCAACGGAGTAATGTTTCCTTCAACTACGTTTTTTAGGCAATTTGTTTGAATAAATCCTTAATGTCCCTTTTGTGAAACAGGCTCCAAAGATAGAAGGTAATGTTTAATTTTTTTTTAAAAATCCTCACCTTCCTCATCCTCCTCCTCCCATTGGTGGAGAGCTGGGTCCTGCACCGTGGTTTATTCTTCCCATTCGTTTTCTGCCACCAGGGGGACCTGGAGGACTGAAAACACAAGGAACAGAAAAGTGAGAACATTAGGAAATTAGGTAAGAGCAAGGTACTACAAATGTTTTTGTTTTTTTCATTTGCTTGCCTAAAATAGATATGAAACATTTATACAAGGGCAATATACATGCCAACACTCTCTTCTTGAAATACACAAGACTCTATGCTGCAATACATTCAACTGCTGCTGCTGCTGTAGTAATCAACAGTGCAAGAAGGTGTTTGAATCTGCAGCTCTCAGGTCAGGACTTCCTTTAGAGTTTAAAATACATGGGTTTTAAACATGGATCCAAAGACAGAAAAAACCAAAACATGGTTATACCTATACAAACAAATCTGAACTAGTTCCTGAATACTGGCAAGTACATGCTACCACAAAGACTGCACTGCCACCATCAGATTAGGGGGACTTCAATGCTCCAGGGACTTACCCTTTGCCATCACTGAAGCGTGACAAAACACCGCTTCCATCCTTTCTCACGTCAGGGTTTATCATCGACTTAAAACTGGTAGAAAACAAAGAAGATCAGAAAATACAAAAACGTTAGTATTTAAATCAGTTATTTGTTTCATGACAAGATACATGAAATAAACATGGCATAGTTAAGATGATGAATATGGTAAATATTATACCAGCTACACATCAGCATATAAATATTGTTATTGTGAGGATGCTAACAAGCCCCTAGGAGATAGCAGTGTGGCTGTAGACTAAGACTTGTAATTAGTTTACAGTTCAACCACTTTCCCCGTTGTAAAAATAACAACGGTAAGAAAAACTTAAAGAATAGAATAGGATAAAAATGACAAAACATTAGAATTGATTAATTTAAAAAGAGATTCAAAAAGATAATTTAATTTTCATTATTTACCAAATATTTTCAGAGCAATGGGCTCTGTTATGAAAGGCTGTGTCTACCCACATGTTTAATCTAGATCACAGTCTCTCCAAATCAAAACCTACAGGAGGAACTCAGACTTGGGGAACTAGTTTAACTTGCGGAAATAATGTAAGCTAAGCATCAACATGTGAAACCCATATTCCTCCAGCTAGTAGAGATATAGGTGGAGAATGAACAAAGTTGTAGTGAGGTTTGATTACATTTCATATATCATACATAATGGCACTCACAACAGGCCGATAAAATCCACTGCTCCCCAGAAGAAGTCGACCAGTAGGGACAGTCGCCATGGTGACTGTAACCTGCTGTCCAGCACCTGACCTGAGATACATAGAGAGGTGGATCAGACAAATACATTTGTGAGGATATTCACATTCAAAACAAAGAGTGTAATCAAGTTAATGGTTTACCCGGATGTACCCATTATCCTAGCATTCAATACAAACAGGCTACAAGCTAAATCAGAGCGACACCGTTCACAACATGATCCCGGGGCTGTAACATCGCCTTATTCCTACTGTAATACAACCCGAGATGATATGCTGACCAATGGAGGGAAACACTAATATATCGTTTTGTTTAAGACCCGCTTGATACATTGAGCAGTTATTCATGCTGCGCAGATCAAGCTAGGCTAGGCTTGCTAACGAGCTAGCTGTTAGTTAGCTTAATGTAGCCTAAAGCTCTGCTACAATTACACATTGTATATTCAAGTGGTTTGTTTACAGTGGAAATGGTTAACAAAGAAACACTGTAGACAAAAAAGCTAAATATTTACTCTGAAGATGAGAAAAAGGTTGAAGAGACAAGGCAAACCACTCACCGTTAGACACGTACACCATCTTTTAGAAAGTAACAACACAGCTTTATCAGCTGTGTTTACAACTGGCAGATGTACTTCCGGTTGCGTCATTCAGACGTTCACAAAAATAAATGATGTACAACATATTGGGGCTTTAAAATACGTTTTGCTAACATACCTATTCAAATAAAAACGAGGCATGTCCTTAAATGAAAAGAGACGAGACTTCTCAGTCAAAAATAATGCTGAATTGTTTTAACAATTTTCCTATGAGAAAGAAAAAACACAATAATCCATTTTAAAAAGAGGTTTGTACCTACTTCCCCGGAAAAATACAGGTATGCATTGATTTGGAGTCATTAGTTCACATGAAACTATTAAAACAATCCAAGAATTTTCAACAAAAAAAGTGGCTGAATTTTCAACTATTTATGAAAAATAGAAGGTGCACTCAAATTTCATTTTAGGCCACATAACATGGACGCTTTTAAAATATTACTGAAATGATCTTAGTTGAAAACATTTAGTAAAATCAATTCATGATTCATCAGTATTCAAAAAGGTTTTTTTTGCGTGATATTCACTATTAGGGACAAGTTAGCAAAGAGGTAAGTGAAACCATGTGGGTGAAGAGTGAGATTCCTCAGTCTGTGAAACTGAGGAAGAAGACGTAGCTGGATCCGGAGTGAACATCAGGTGAATATCCAGCCTTAAGCTATTCTATTATATAACGCACTAGCACTTGTATTGCTGGCATTCACTTACAGTGGGAGCTGCAAACACTGAAGCAAGAGTGAGAAGAGCTTTAACATCATCAAATGCTTTCTGCCAACTACCAGTTTTATATAATCTCTTTAACAAACAAACAGACATTTTTGATTCAGTGTAATGTTTAAATAAATAGTAAAAACATCACATGCTGTATGTTGTCCCACTATCACCCCTGCAGACAGTACAAGCAAGTGCTATATAGGTGAAATGTATTATTCAAAAGCAAAGGGTTAACAAGACCTTCAGTTATCACTCAATGCCTCAACAGTAAAGAGTAGTGCAGGTGCACAACATCTACATTTCAAAAAGTAGACCAAAGTGCCTGATCTGCACCACCCCGTAGTTTACTAAAGGGAAGTTCTGAAAGTCAGAGTTTGGGTTTGTTTTCAAACCCCTTTAAGATACCTTAGAAGAAACGTTATGGAGATACCATGCAGAACCTGAAATGTTGTAAATGTTTTTCAGAATATCTTACGATAGGTGCTGCTTTGTTTTTTAATCAGGTTTTCCTGATACATATAACCTCAAAAAGGCAAAAGCACCCAGCATAACACTATCAAATATGGTAAAACAGCAGATATCACCTAACATTAGAGTTGGTGTAAAGATCAGGAACCAATGCAAATGTGTTGCTTCATTATAAATAATACATCTAGTGTGCTGCATTGATCGATATAATATACTGTAAAGCATCTAAAGTATGTATATTTTAAACTATTAGGTAAAAGTCTACAGTTATGTTTTCTTGTAAACCAGTAAACATTTTTAATTGAAAGCTTGAGAAAAGCCTGAATATACGTAATTCATGCAGAAATAAATAATACATATAACACGCTTTAATAATCAGAGCCATCGCATGACACAGTTGGCAGATAAAGAGATGAAGGCATTCTGTGGTTTTCCATTAACATGACCAATGTGGATTAGAAATGCTGAAACGCAACAAGTTAGTCCTTTTAACTGTTCAGAGGTTCAAGTCCTGTGCTCTCTTCATCAGGTGTGTGTGTACTCTTCTTCACTGATTTGTGATGCAGGATCTATTCTCTTTTCAGATGTGTCTTTGTTGTAATCTTCGACACTAGCCCGGTGTTCAGATATTAAATTGTCTCCCACAGAGATTTGTGTGCCAAACTCTTTGTCACTTGTTTGTAGATCAGGTGTTGTGTTTTCTCCACCAGGTTTCTGTACGCCAGACTCTTTGTCAGGTTCAGTTTTATCAATGTTTTCATCTGACTCCAGTCCGTCAGTTTCGGTCTCTGTTTTCCGACTGGCTGCTCCTCGAAAAATACCAGCTTTGTGAAGCTCTCGCCGTATAGTTTTCACTGAGACAGTGTGAGATAGATGTCTGTTTAACTCTGAGGTTATCTTTGAGGCTGTATACTCAGGGTGCTCATCGACTATCCTCAGAAGTATCTGTCTATCCTTTTCGGTGAGCTTAGACTTGCGCCCACTGTTCTTCTTTGCGGATGCTGTTCGTCCATGTTTGATGTATACAGTCATGACCCTGGAGACTGTTCCTCTTGCCACATTAAACAGCTGAGCAGTTTTGGTGACAGATGCACCGGACAGGCGTGCAGCAACAATTTGGCATCTTTCAAACTCTGTAAGATCACTCATACTACTTTGAACACTGATATGTGTTGACAGTCTCTGTTGGAGCCTAGGCAGGCTGGCCCTGTAATTCCTACGTATGGCTCCAAAGTCCTCTGTTAAATGGGGTTTCCATTATTCAAGGGAGGAGAACACCCACCATTGTGTCTATAAATGCATGAAAAAGGGACAATTAGAAACGCCAGAAAGCAACATTTAAAAATATATCTGTGACACAACAACATTCATTTGCATAAGGTAGATGTTGAACTGTAACAGGAGAACCACCGTGTGACAGCTAACATTACAGAGACATTTAACTTTACAGAACAATAACCCAGCAGCAGATACACAAAGATAACGTCCACGAGCTCATTAGCCCTAATTAGTTGTTGTTGTTTTTTTTTTACAGTTTATTCGCTGGTTTATTTTCCGATGCTGTCATTTTAAGGCTAACGTTTGTCAGGTAATGCCTGCTCCATTAGCCTCCATCAACAACATACGTTTTCAGAACGCAGTGGTACCATTTGAATACAGAATGAAACAATTGGCATGGGGACAGTTTACGGTGTTTTACTTACAGATACAATTGTACAAAGTATGCAGCCTTCACACACCGCTACTTTATCATGGTTTGTGTCCACCGGGGAAAGAACAAGTACTTCCGGCCGGAGGTTTTCAGAATAATGGCCCATGGCAACAGTTGTTCCCATTATTTTACCATATGGCATACCATTTTTTTAATGAGTAGTTAAAAATATAATCTTTACTTAGTGGCACTAACTGTACTAAACATTTTCTAAATGTTTTGATGGTACAGGGGAAAGGTAGACAAACTATGTTTTTTTACATTATTTAATTTAATATTCTGTTCTTGTACATATCCCATATTCTATTGACATGTATACTTTTTGCACTACTTTTTATGTTGCATTTTTGAAGGAGCTCAGGTCAGAATAATTTCATTGCCATCTCTACACTGTAGCTTTGTGCATATGACAATAAAACCTTTGAATCTTTATGTACATTTTACATATATTTAAATATTATAACATAGGGCATCAACTATTTATTTTATTTATGATTAATACCCAATGGGGTACATATGAATAAAATAAAAAAGGTCAGTCCTCACATGTTTTTGATAGCCATGACCCAGACTAAAGGTTAAAGGTCAACATATCCCGACAGATATGCGAATGCACAACTTGTGGTCAGAACAATGATCCACCAAAGGAAAAAGACAGAAGACGGACCTGGTTGAGTACGCAAATGTATTTTCTCTTAATTAAATCATTACACAGTATAAATGCGGCTTTTCACTGTGTGACTTTGTGACATTGGTATAAAATGAATTCTTAAATAGTAATGTGAATATGGTCATTAATAGGTTTAGTTTTGATTAAATATAATCACATTTATTTGGTTTCATTGTATGTACACTTAGATCGTTGGCACTTCATTTATTTGCAAAAGAGAACAAATCTATCAACATTTAGTGATGTTGTCCAAATACCTTCTCCCCTCAACAATAATAATAATAATAATAATAATACATGGGACTTTTATAGCGCTTTTCATGAAACTCAAAGACGCAAAACAATGCGTTGGACAAAAACATTTGAATGCTGAACCCAAAAACAGACAGATGCCACTGGTTTCACAAAACTGAAGTTATTGATTCTTACAAAACTTAATCAAAAGAAATTGGGAAAACTAATATTTGTTCTATATGAGAGCCAGCAGAGGGCAGCAGAGACTGTATGATGAGGAAAATATGAAATAGTGAATGACTGGGCTGCCTTCTGTTTAACAATCTCACAGCGATAATATACTATTTCTCATTTTGATAAGGACCTTTCTGACCCCACGTCACGATGAGCCCTTTTTGTTCCCAGACGCCCCTTTGGTAAAGACTAATGATTTAAAAAGAAACATCCTAAAAAGTCGGAAGGCTGTGCTTCTTTGAAGCAGCTTGTCCCCTGCTTGGTGTTCCTCTATGCTGCTGCTTCTGATGGCCATGGCCTCAGAGTAAAGGTCAGAGGTCAAAAGTTCAGACTAAACAGGGCTGTGCTTCTGAAGGCTGACCCATGCTGAGAGGTCAAAGTTCACACAAAATAGCATCTAGAACAGTCATCCCAAATTGTGACATGAGCTGGTAAGGAGTCTATTAATTACGCGTATTTATCCTCATTTAAATGTGTATTTTTATGCATTTGTAAGGATTCAACTAGAACACATGGTGAGATGAAGTTGTGGTCTTCAGCTTGATAAATAACTTTAACTTCTCCCACTTCCATAATTGTTTTCTTCCAAGGTCAGCACTTATATGTCTCTCTGCAATCCTCTAACCCGTGAACAGATACATGAAGATGTAATGGATTGGTGCCAGTTGTCAGTTTAATGCAGACTAATGTTAGTAAAGCTCCACAGGGAAAAACTCTGCACTTTTTGTCTCTTTTTCCATTGCTCTCTTTCTATCTTTTGACTTGGGTCAAATATCTTTCATAGGTATCAATGCTTTGTGTCTGTGTGTGCCAAGTGTGCAAGAGTTGTCTACCTCAAGTTAAAGGAAAAATACGCCATACTTTTTACATCATGCAAAGTACAGTATTTATATTCTAAATTTGGATACCTCCTGAAAACCGGATCATTTACATTCACGTTATTAACGCTGACAGTAATTACGGCATCGCTATGGTTGACTCGGTAAATAAAATAAAGCATGTAATGCAGGTTTCATGTATTTCCAGACAAGAAAATCTAAGATACACAGTGTTGCGGTCTGACATACTGATTCTTGTACCATAAGCACACTAACAAGATTACACATTAAAGCCTGGCATACTCTCTAAACAACTGAAATGTGTTGAATCTCACATTAGATGCTCCTACATGTGCAGGGATGTGGCCTATTACTGGATAGACTGTTAAATAAATGTGCTTTGGTATGATGACATTTTCAAACCATTCTCTTGTATTAGTATGATAATCAAGTCAGGAAGTTAGGATGTTCAGAAAGGCTGTCATCAGATTGTTACAAGAATATATTTTTTATTACAGCCTGTTGTTTTCAACCTCTTTTGTGAGTTTTCAGTCATTACCGTGAATAGGAGATTTTACTGTTTGTGGTTTTGGTGTGTGTTTTTCTGATTAGGGTTTAACCTGAGCAAGTTAAGTAGAAAAGCAGAGACAGATTGTGAGAGTTTTACAGAGGTCAGAGAGTTATTATTTTTAAGTGGGTGGGGGGTCTCTATGCTTTAAAGCACAAATGCCCACAATTCAGTTTCTTTCAAACATCTCAATACACAGTCACATCACCAGCAGGAGACTTTCTCGATTTTACAGGACAAACATTAAGAAACATACAGCAGAGCAAACCATTTTTCTAGAGAAATTCGGGCTGAAAGGCTATTTAAACTACCTTTGTATATGAAACACAATTGTGATAAAATGTATATCATTGTTGGTGCTTTTTGAAGTTAGTGAATAGTGCTCTGGGTAGTGCAAGATAGTCATAGTGGTAAAATACATTTCCAGTACAAAGTTACAACTGTGGTTTACAAGTTACTCTGTGGGTGCATTTCGGCAGTTGATCCACTTGTTCTGAAACCGTTGCATTCATTTACATTTCTCAAAATGAGTCACTCAGTTGTGTTAAAGGGCCCATGTCATGGCCATTTCTACTGATCATAATTCCATTGTTGAGGTCTACTAAAATAGATTTATACTGTGCAATTTTCCAAACTCACATTGGTTTCTCATACAGCATCTCTGTAAAGTATATGTATTCACCGCTCTCTGTCCTAAACGGCTTGTTGGAGCTCCTGCCCCCCCTCCCTGTGAGCCCAGTGTCAGTGTGCTCTGATTGGTCGGGAAGTTGCGAGGCTCGTTGCGAGGCTCGTTGCTACGATCTGCTGACGATTTCAAAGAATTTGATAGCACTCTGAAATCGCTGTGTACTCTGAAATGTACACACTCATACATTCACATTTTACATACAGGTGTGCATGCAAACACTATGAATTGCAGGTCACACACACACACACACACACACACACACACACACACACACACACACACACACACACACACACACACACACACACACACACACACACACACACACACACACACACACACACACACACACACACACACACACACACACACACACACACACACACACACACACACACACACACACACACACACACACACACACACACAGTCCCCATTTGCTATTGTTCCTCCACTTAGACTGTGTTTTCACAAGGCTTTAATGGGTGAGTCCATTAGTGTTGAATACTTTTCACACCCCTTGGCCTAAAGTTGGAAGGTCCTCTCAAAATAAGGAGATCTCTCAACACGGTCACCCCTTTACATGATGGAATATATGGAAACAAGTTCAAACATTTGGAGTCCCATCCGAAACAAGACAAGCAACTTCGCTTCAAAGTTTTAAGAAAAGCTAAAACTGAATTTAACCTTTTTTAAAACGAAAGTATTATATTCTAGTATTTCATATATATTTGCTATATCTCATACTATTTACATATATGTAATTGTTCTTTTATTTGTATACAATACCTATGTTAATGATTCTGCCTCATGGTGGCCATGGTGCTTTACAAACAAATATTTGAAATTAATTGGTTTTAATTTTGATTTATTATAATTTAGACTTTTAATATAATCCTATCTAATCTTATTTTACTTTTACAGCTTCTCTCTCCTGGTCTGCGTTTTACATCATATTTTTTTAAACAGGCAAATACAAGTCACGTTTAAGAGTATGGGATGTTAAAATATACTTCTTTATAGGAGAATAAGGGAAAATGGGTTGTTGACAGTGTATGAGTCTGTGCACACACGGACATTAACACATTAGCTACTAATAAGATAATCATGTGTCCTCACATAGGAAACACACACCAACACATAAAGTATATGTGTGTGGGCATGGCTAGGTTTTGGCTTTAAAGTGAGATTATTTGTCTAGTCTAATAGAGAAGGGAATGGAAAAATAAGCAACAAGGAGAACATGATGAGGAGCAGAGAGGAATGTTAGCAGACTGTTGGGTTTTCTTTCTTTCTTTCATTAAACTCTTTCCCCTCCCTAGTTCATTAGTCAGTTTATTGAACATGTCAGAAACAAAAACATACAACAATAATATATATATTCTCTTTTTTCCCCTTTTTTTTCTCACTCTAATTAATAATTATAACAAAGTACAAATAATTAAAAAAAAACAATAATAATAATTCTCAAATAGTCTGTTCAACAGGGGCAAGAAGAAGCTTAAACAAACTTTTCTGGTCCTACCCCCTCTAGCATATATTTGTCTTATAAATAAAACATTAGGTCATCGTCATCAGCGACATGTTTGTCTTGTTAATTTGTTTGCTTTTTTACAAAACAATCAGAAATAAATTACCTTTACAATTACAAGAAATAACAACAAATGGGATTTTACAGGTCCTGTTCATAACCATTAATGATTTGGCTCCTAAATAATTCAGGGTCAATATCCTTTTCAATGTCTTGTGATTTATGTTCCGTGTATTTGAAACATTTCAAGTCCAGTTTTTCATATTCAGCAGGTGAGTGGTTTTTGTCCAAGCTTATCATGGGTGTTCTTAGTGTGTTCATTTCAGTGTGTAGCTATTCAGTTAGGCCTACCTTATGTTGATTTTGATGTTCCATTCCTCAAACTGATCTAGCTCGGTGATTTCCCGGATAATGAGAATTTTCGCCATCTCTGCTGTTGATCCATTTAGTTTGATACATTTTTTACAATTTGTCGACCATGTTGCTTGAATCTTGTTTTGTTTCCTTAGTATACGTGCTCTCCTTGCGATGTCCGCGTTCTTCTTCGTAAGGTGTTCGTTAATGTAAACATTGGTCCCTTTTAGTTTCCTTCCTTGTCTGAGGAGTGCATATTATTATTACCGCAGCTAAGTGGACTTCAGCTGTTAATGGTTTTTGGAGATTAGATATGAGACGTCACTTGGCTGCTCTGTGTTTCTCGACTTAATATTTGGCTGCAACTGATAAGAGGAAAGAAAGGAAACTGCCTGAAGGGATTGGGACTGGGCTCTGTGTATATACAAGGCTGGATAATGATGGCCTATAGGAAACAGTGGACAACTGATTAAACAAATTAAGAAGGGGAGAATCAACAGTTAGAAACAGAAGGAGTAAATGTTGTGCTTCTTGTCTTTTCTATGTGAATGTATGTACCTAGGGCTGGGATTGTTGGTGTTAATCTTATCAAATAACTGTGTATTGCTGCCTAGGGCCTGTGCTTTGTCTTTTTTTCAACAAACCCAATTAATTCAAAGAACAAATCCCAAATATAAAGTTTTCGTTTGAAGTTAAACGTAAGTGAAAAAAATGGCTCCCACTTAAAATTCCACATAGTAAAAGTACAAACATATTATCAACAAAATGTGTAAAATCTCAAAAGATGGAAAACTACTAGCACACAGTATTTGTGTAGTTTGCAATTTTTAATTGTTGTTGCTGTCTTTAGTACTTCATTTAATTCTTGATTTTCTTTTTAACGTTTTACTTTGTATTTTATTGTTCTGTGTAATGTAGCTAACTGGGCAAATGGAAGGATTGAGTTAAAAAAAAAAGGTGAAAGTAAATGTGCAGCATTCTGAGGAGAGGCAGTGTATGGTATTACACCATGAATTTTCTTTTAGAGACAAATCAGTATGTGGTGGGTGACTGACAAGATAAGTTAATTTGAGTCAGAAGTGTAATTAAATATCTCTACTCACATCACTCAGTCTCTCAATCTCATCTTCTCTGTCATGCCATTCATGTATCCTTCTGTTTTTTTCACGCTCTTGATTGTTAATAATCTCGTTCTTGTCTCTCCATCATCATCACCGGTTAGCAACCCCCCCCAACGCTCCAGCAGTGACACATGACCTGAAAGCCATCGGAATGATCAGGCCTGCCGTTATCTTCTCATATAGGTTACTACCTTGTGTGTGTGTGTGTATGTGCGTGTGTGGTTGTGCGTGTGCGTGTGTTTGTGCGTGTGTGTGTGTTTGCTGGCAGACTGATGGAGGTGATATGAATATTCAGGAACAAAGAAAGCCTTCTCTGTGGGATTAGAGAATCAGACGACACATCAGCCTGACATTCCACAGAGTCTCATGGACTCTGCGTTCAAACATCTATCTGTAGCTTAGACACAGCTGTGAGTGAAATATCTCCTTGAGGAAATTCACTCACATATACAGTACAGTGCCTTTGTCAATATTAATGTTGTTCTAGGAAACATTTCAACCTGTGAAAATAACAAACACATAAGGAGAGCGAGATAAATGGGGGAGGTGGAAGTGAAGAAGACGGAAGTGAAAGTGAGAGAGTTGAGGGAGGTGAGACCTGCCCCAGTTAACTCGGTCGATAGGCGTTAGAGACACTTCACTCCTCACCCGTCAGATGCTGTAAGAGGAGAGAGTGTTATTTTTAACTGCTACTGATCTGGAAACAAACACAACCTTGAAGCATCAGAATAGCATTAAAAAAACGTCAATTTATATTAAAATGTTTATGTCTATATGAAGTACTTTGTTGCACTTTTTTTAATAGGTTTTTATTTCTGTTTCCAGATCAACAATTCTCGCTTTTTTATTACCCTGAGCACATTTTTGAGGAATAATACCTACTAATGAAAGCTTTAGCGCAAGTTCAATAAGGAAGACCTAACACGAGTCACTTACACGTCACTCTATGGCTCCCTTCCCCCCTCATTAAATACGAGGGCGTCACCCCTCAGCAGCCAATCGCTGCACATGCTAAATTCCTTAAATGCCTGCTCTTCCTCCCTGTCAGTTGTCATTGCAGATGATCACACGCAATGGTAGTTGCAATACAATACTCCTTCTCGTGAGAAAAACCGTAAGAAACAACTAGCTCAAGATGTCCAACTCGGACAATTCGGAACACGAACCTTCTCTGGAAGTCTCCGATCCCGGTTCGGCTCCCCACAGCGGCTTATCAACAGAGGCAGACTTCCTCATCGCCCGGCTCCTGCAGCAGGGCTTTCCCACAGCCCCAGGCCTCACTCTCTCTCAGCTGCGAGAGCTCTCGGACCAGGTCTCCAGCGTAGCTCCCCAGTCCGGGGCAGCAGCTCCAGTCAGCTCCCCAGAGAGCAGGACGAGGCCGCAGCCGCGGAGGTAAAAAAGGGCAGGAAGTCGAGCCCTCCAGAATCCCGTCCCCCTCCAAAAAATCCACCCCTTCTCAGGCTCGCCAGTCCGGGAGCGTCACTAACACACCCCTTATGGAGAGTAGCGCGGCCGGCTCCCTGCAATCCCTGGCTAGCTCCATGTAATGATAGCTATCGATGCTCGCCTCCAGGCTCTGGAAGACTCCGCCACAGGAGCTTCAACTTCCGTTGCACTCAGGTACTAGTTTTAACGAAAATGTTTGCACTCACCCTTACACAGGGTTGGGTTGTAACGGAATACATGTAACGGTGTTACGTAATCAGAAAAAGAAAAAAAAAATCAGTATATTCAGCTGGTGTTACATTTGAAAACGAGTAATCTGAGTGCAGTTACTTTCGTAAACCTGAAGTGAATACTTATTGGAATTATTGGTGGAAAGTTTCCTCACAATATGTAATATTCATTACCGGCAGAACCGTGTGCACAGCGCTGCAGCGTATCTGCGAGCGAGAGATGCAGCGTGTCCGTGAGGCCCCGCCCCGCACGCAGATGAGAGAGAGAGAGAGTTCTCTTTCAAAACATATTGGAAGGTAGAAACGGAGATGTTTAGATAAAACGTGGAAGATAACGTTTATGTAGCATTTATTTATTGTCGAAATGATGACATTTATAACGGGATCAAATCTAACTGAATGGCCTGCTGCTGCCGAATGCATGGGGCAAGTAACTGGGAAAAGTTTTAAAAGTTATTACATCGTTTCAGATAATAAATAATAATGATAATGCATTCTATTTAGGGGCGCCTTTCAAAGCACCCAAGGACACCTTACAATGCATAAACTTTTCCAAGGAAAGGTTTTAAGACTGTACAAAGAATGCAGTCTGGGTGAGTTTTTCTTTTTATGTGCGGTGCAGATGAGAGAGCTGTCCAGAATGACACTAAAATATTGTGTTTGTGCTCTTCATAAGCCATTAAAACAGTAAAATACGTGTCTCCCGTTCACCAAAACATACCCATCTGTTATGGAAAAGAAAGTATTCTAAAGAGAAAGAAGAAAGAAAAGATAAAAAGAAGAGGAAAAAGAAAAGATAAGAAGAAGAGGAAAGAGAAGAAAGGAAGTATTCTAAAAGTAATCTGCCACCGGTACCGGCGGGATTGTGGTTAGTTTCTGATGCGCAGAAGAAAAATCTGGCCCACCCTATATTTTTACAGGCCCACCCTAAAGTACATTTCTGCCTACGCTACTGGTCCGCACAGCAGCAACAACCAATCACATGAATCTCTTGCCCCCGACACACAAAGCAATAGCAATGTTAAAACTAAGTAAACTGGAAGAAAAAATAAAAAAATAAAATCCCCAACAGGCGAAAACCTACCAGTTTCACCCACTGTCTCTGCCTCCTCCCTCCATGCCTCGCTCCTCTGGTTTGTATCCCGGTAGATGAACAGAGACTGATCATACAGCACCGGGTGATTCACTACCGCCATAATGAATTTTCCCTCAAATTTTTGGAATATGAGGAAATGACCTGCGTAGTCTCTCCCAGCATACACGCGGTCTGATTGGCTAGCGCTTGTACTGGCAGATTTGCATAAACGGGATTTCATTGGCTGACGCTTCTGCCGAGGTGCCAAAAGTTGAACATTGCTCAACTTTTTGAAGCGAGCAACGCCAGCAAACGCTCTACGTCGCTTCCCAAAATACAGTTCTGCTAAAAGTGACGTCACCCCATTCAAAGTGAATGGGCAGAAGCGTTTGGAAGCTGTAACGCACGCCACCGTGTGGACGGGCCGTCACAGTGGCTCTGCGCCAGAAACATCAAAAAATAAATAAATAACTAAAAACATTCTGGAATATCACCTCTCCACTCCCATTAACATCCCTCAGCTAGCAGCTGCGCTATCTACAGATTCCGTGTTTGTTGTCTATCTCCTGTCAGGGCTCTCCCAAGGCTTCAGGGTAGGGGTCCTCCCATCTCCCACAGTGACTTTCGTAGCAAGAAACTTACAGTCAGCCGCTAAAGAACCCAACATAGTTTCCCAGCTCATCGACAAAGAACTTCTCAAAGGATATATAATCGGTCCTTTTAGCTCCTCCCCCTTCTCAGTGTTCCGTTCAAATCCCATCGGAATAGCCACACGTAAATAAAAGGCTGATTTTCGATCTGTCCGCTCCCTGCTCCGGCCCATTCTGCAGCGTCAATAGCATCATCCCTCCAGATCAGTTCTCCCTTCACTATGCCTCAGTGGATAATGCAATAAAGATGATCAAGTTCACAGGGCACGGAGCTCGGCTCTCCAAAGCGGACATTACCGATGCCTTCAAATCATCCCCATTCATCCGTCTCAGTGGAACTTGTTCGGTATTAAGTGGGAGTCCAAACTCTATCTTCGCCGTTCGCCTGACCTTCGGGTGCAGAAGCAGCCCCTGCATCTTCAATTCCTTCTCGGAAGCGCTCTATTGGATCCTGCTGAACATCGTCAGAATCCCCTCCGTCCTTCACCTACCGGACGACTTCCTCCCCATAAACCCGCCACAGGACAGCTCAGGGATCTCACTGGCCAAGCTTAAACACTGCTTCAGGAGTGAGGTGTCCCTCTCTCCAAAGAGAAAACGTTAGGTCCCGACACACGCTTAGAGTTCTTAGGCATCATCCTCGACTCCATAGACATGAAGGCGTCTCTCCCCTCCGACAAATTGCAGCGCATCCGGGACATCACCAAGTCATACTGCGAGCAACAAGTTATCACAAAACAACAGTTGCTCTCCCTTCTCGGACACCTCAACTTCGCCATGCACGTCATCCCCCAGGGGCGCTCGTTCATCTCCCGCCTCCTGGACGCAGCATCAGCGGTCGACAACCTCCATGACTGCGTTTTCTTAGACGAAGGCTGCCGCTCAGACCTTCGGTTCTGGTCCCTCCTGCTCGCCCACTGGAACGGAGTTACTTTCTTTTACGATGGCCTCGTGCGTTCCTCTGACTCAATGAGGTTCTTCACGGATGCCGCCCATCCGTGGGTTTTGGGGGTTTCTTCCAGGGAGAGTGGTTCGCAGGGTCATGGCCCCGTCAATTTTTACCTCAAGCAAGTTCTCACTAAATCCAGCCTAAAATGTATATCCTGCAAAGTCAGGTACGGACTCGGGCCACCGCACACTTCGGTGTCAGTTACAAAACAAAGAAAATAAAGAAAGAGGAAAAAGTAAAGAAGAAAAAGATATGTCCTGCGAAGTCAGGCGTGGACTCGGGCCACCGTACACTTCGGTGTCGTGGCTTCGGGCCACCGTACACTTCGGTGTCAGTTACAAAACAAAGGAAATAAAGAAAGAGGAAAAGAGTAAAGAAGGAAAAGATAAAGATATATCCTGCGAAGTCAGGCGTGGCTGAAGGCCACCGTACACTTCGGTGTCAGTTACAAAACAAAGAAAAAGAAAAATAAAGAAAGAGAAAAAGAGTAATGAAGAAAAAAAAAATATATATATCCTGCGAAGTCAGGCATGGCGGAAGGCCACCGTACACTTCGGTGTCGTAGCTTCGGGCTACCATACACTTCGGTGTCGTGGACGTTGGGCCACCGTACACTTCGGTGTCAGTTACAAAACAAAACCGTTCGACCTTCGGGCGGCGTAGTCAAGCCCTGCTAGCCAGGCAGGCGACCCGCAGGTCGTTTTCAGATAAGACCGGCACTGATTTCGGCAGTCAGAGTCTCAGCATGACCCGTAAGCTCCGGCAGTGATTCCGGCCCAATGCCGCTTACATATGTTAATCTATTATCTTTCATTCCCAGATCACCAGTCACCCCACAAGGTAAGCAACTCAGTTCATCTCAGTATTTCATACTTCACTGGTTTTGGGGATTTCATCGGAGCGGTTCTTTCCCTCCTGAATGATTATCCTGCAAACCGGGGCCTAATCGCCAAACACCATTACATTCTCCTGTTGTATTATCATGGCAATCATTTCATTCATATGACGTGTAAACAATAAATATGTAATTCTTACATCACGTCTCTCCGGTTTGAAATGAAAGCTTTAGCGCAAGTTCAATAAGGAAGACCTAACACGAGTTACTTACACGTCACTCTATGGCTCCCTTCCCCCCTCATTAAATACGAGGGCGTCACCCCTCAGCAGCCAATCGCTGCACATGCTAAATTCCTTAAATGCCTGCTCTTCCTCCCTGTCAGTTGTCATTGCAGATGATCACACGCAACCCGCCTCCACCCCTCTCGCCTCCTGTCTCCTTCAGGACAAAGCTAAACCTTCCTCCTTCAGACCGGTCTCACCTACTCATCACCACCACCAGTGTCTAGACCCCGGGGATTTCATCGGAGCGGTTCTTTCCCTCCTGAATGATTATCCTGCAAACCGGGGCCTAATCGCCAAAAACCATTACATTCTCCTGTTGTATTATCATGGCAATCATTTCATTCATATGACGTGTAAACAATAAATATGTAATTCTTACATCACGTCTCTCCGGTTTGAACTAGATTTGTGTGTGTAAAAGGATGGACACTTGTTGAAGCATTATTGGATTTTTTTGCAATCCAGGACGTATTTCTTTCTTGTTTCTTGCGTAGGGTGGGCTCCCAGGTGTCTGAAAACGTTTTGAGTATCTAAATGTTTCCAGTAGAAGAATTTAACCTCTGAGCTCTAAAGGAGAGTGCTTTTCATTAATCAGTAAGAAACTGGGCCTGCACTCGTGTCACGAGCAAACACACTAATAAACGCATATGGGAATACTACACACATACACTTAGTTATAAGCTGCCATGATGATTCATGAGGACACGGTGCGGGATCATTCCCCTAAAGGCCGGACTCTGACCTCTTGACCCCTCCAGTGGCAGTTTACTTCTCCCTCAGCAAGGTCACTTCCGTACAGTTGTCTGTCCTCTTCTTCCTTCACCTCAGGTTGTCCCATCCATCGCTCCTCACCTTCTCCTCACCTCTACTCTTTGCCCTCTGCAAATTGCATCATGAAGTTTCCTTCCCAGCTGCTACTCCTATACTCAGAGAGGATGCATAACAAATAGAATTGATACAAATGATGACCTCCTGGAGTGTTCTTTGAAATTCTATGCAAGAATACACAGTTACTCATTAATTTAACATGTAACTTCATGCACCTGCTTCTTTCATTATGTTGACTGACTTGATAGACGAACTGAACATGTCATTACATTTTGGACATTTGCATTTCAAGATTTTAGATTCAAAGGCTTTATTGCCATATGCACAGAAGCTACGGTGTAGAAATGGCAATGAAAATCTTGAGTCCCAAGCTCCTCCAACTTTGCAACATTGGTGTAGCGGCCAAAATCCTATAGAACTAAAACAGCCGCCGAGGCACTAGTTAGCGGATCTTACGCAGGGCAATGATCATCCAAGTCCAGACAAGAACCTCCATTTGTGCATTTTATTCCAATAATAAAGAACAATGAACAGGTTTCCTAGATCTCTTTCCTTAAGCCTTTCCTATGGCTTTCCTTTGTGTGGCTTGAAACACCCTGGTAAAAAACCGTTTGCCTACTAGTGCTCTGGCTCCCACCACCCACCTGTCTCCAATATATACAATTACACCAGGTGCTCTAATCACCCAGTGCCCAAAACATGCCTTCAAAATAAAAGCATAGAAACTACTTTAATTTATGACGCTAACTAAGAATACATATAAATAAATGATAATAATAAACACTATAAACAGCAAGAAAATAAATGTTAAACTATTAAATAATATAAAGAGATATATATATATATATATAGCTCCAACAATTGGTATAGGACACAAAACAATTAAACACTTTTTTTTAAAAATAATGACAGCGCAAGAAGAAACAGTAGAATAGAATAGCGCAGATGATGTTGCAAGGCCAATGTGCAAGTAATGCAGAAGAAAACTAAATACATGTCAGTGAAACAAATAAATGCAAGAAGCTAAATAATGCAGACCATGTGTAAGTGACACTTTTTAACATAAGAGCATCATCTATTTCCTGTTTTCATCTAGGCTACTTAAAGGTAGAGTAGATAAGAATGGAGAAACCAGCTCGAGTGCGCTAGAATTTGAAAGTACGCAGCCGAAAAAAATCTGCCCCTTCCTTCAGACTTCCTTACAGAGCCCCTCCTCCAACACACACGAACGCGCACATGACCAATGAGAGCACGAGATATGTTTGTGCACGAGATGGAAGGCTGACAGGCAGGTAGGCCATCCAGTTATTTTAGCCGGGCCGGCTCAGATGATTGGTCGTGCTTTTTACAGCGCCACGGCTTCCACAGATGAAATAGTTTAATGTATTTATTGTCAAAGCATTTAATGTATTTATTGCTATCAGGATGTTAAGAGCATTCCATGGAATATAACAAAAAGTGTTTCTGAAGAGAATTACCTACCCCACCAAGGGCTTTGATAACTTACTGTTTTGAGCACTTTTGCTTTGGAATATTTCCATTTAACTCCACATTCTACTTCTACTCTGCATAATTTCAGCGGGAAATATGTACTTTTGACCCCACTACATTAATTCAGTCATTTAGAGTTTTAATAATCGTTTCTTTACAGATTTTATTTTTTATTTAAAGAAATAATGATATAATGAAAAAAAAAAATATTTTACCTGATCGATTTACGTATATTTTATTTCCAGGTATTTAAAGGGATGGATGAAAGTACAATTCTTCTTCTCTGGTGAGTGTAGGCTGCACCTCATCATCCTAGACTGAACAGTTCAAACATGATAGGAACAAATGTGTCTAAAGTTAAATCTTCCCCTCTTAAATCCGTGGTCATTCATCACTTTAATCCTTTAAAACCCTTCCTCACCTCGGAGTCAGGGCATGAGCAGGAAGATACATATTTCACAACAAAACACGGGGTCCAGCCTCTGATGAGCTTAGTGCTGTCAGCATGTTGGCTGTGAAACTGTCCAGTTCCTTTGTTCTGCAGACGGACCGCTCCGACAGATACGCGGGACGTAGTCTTGTTAGTGATAAACATAAAGACGGAGGGGAAAAGGAGAGAAAGGGACAGAATAAAATAAACTAGATTAAGGGGATTATAGAAACATGTGGTTTTCCACATGGTGATCTTAATGAAATCTAAGAAATATGTATATAGATATAACGTCAATAAGTAATTCTTTTTTGTATCCAATCAGATTAAATCTGCCAATAACAAAATCTCACTTGTTATGTTGTTGCTATGTTGTTTATCACAATCTCAAATCTTTTAAAAATGTAGCAACTGAGCATAATACAATTTGTCATTTAAAAGAGTCAAACAAAATGACCTTCCTGCTGATGCAATTGTTTCATTTACCATATTTCTGCAATTGTGTGACAGCTAATTCATATGACACCGCAGTGATAAAACAATAAAATAATTCAGATGTGGCTCAATAACATTTAAAACGTGTCGTATCACAAGACTAAATGCCCCAGCCACAGGTAAAGTGCACATTTAATAACACACACACACACACACACACACACACACACACACACACACACACACACACACACACACACACACACACACACACCACACACACACACACACACACACACACACACACACACACACACACACACACACACACACACACACACACACACACACACACACACACACACACCACACACACACACACCACACACACACACACACACACACACACACACACACACACAGCAGATCTCTTGTGGTGAAATGTAGTGCTCCAGCTTCGTCTTTATTCTTGATATGTAGTAATAATAATAATTCCACCAATATTTTACATCACAATTTGTCACAATTTTTTTTTGCAGTGCTCAGCCCGAAAAGCTGTGTCTTTTCCAATAAAATCTAAATTGCATCATGGGATGTGTAGGCATTTTGAAACTTGGCCCAAAAAAAGGAACAAAAAGTCAACATATCCAAGACGTCTTTATGGAAGTGCAATAGAAAAAATACTCTTTTATGGGGAGTAGGCCGAATGTTAGCAGATGTAAAGAGATGAAGAGTGAGGTATGAGGGGGAAGGGGTGAGTCAGGGTGGAAGGGTAATAAGGGTTCAATGAGAGGCATGGGTAATAAAAAGCCATGGAGGGGAGCGGTGAACAGGTGCTGGCCATGTGTGATACAGAATTAAAGCAGTGAAATCACACACTCACATTCTGAATCTCTGCTTCTCCCACACACACAAGCTGTTGGACCAAACACAGCACAGGTCTGCAGGGTCATGTGTGTGTGGGTCCTTTTGTATGTTTGCATTGTGTGTGTATGTGGACTTCGTGAGAGACGATGCATGAGGAGTGAGATTGAAAGGTTCCAAATTCCTGCATTGCTATGGGGAGTCTTCTCAATTATTTACCCTTATTTACCCATGCTTTTATTCTGAAACACACACAGACTCTAAGATTCCCTGACACAACAAACACTCTTCAACCTGTTTGTCTGTAGTGGAAACAGCAACCCTTGGCCTAAAGCAAACATAAATGTGATATTAATCTTAAACTAAAAGCAATTCTTAACCATTCCTTTGAGCTGATCTTTGAGGGAGGAAGAATTTTTTTATCTCTTAAACATTACTTATTTTATTTTACATTGCTCCAGAAAAGAAAGCAGGTGTTGTTTGAAGTCATGACACAAGAGTGGATTGTACAAATAGGTTTATTGTGTTACCTTACTGTCAATCACTAACCACTTTATGGCCTGGCTCGGTTTACGGTAAAACAAAAAGAGCTGCAACTGCTTTACTGAAACACATTTAACATTTTCACTTTTTCCGTTTGCATTTTCACTTTAATACTTAAATAAGTGTGTGGCCCATAGCAGTTCAACCATTACAGGGCTGTCATTGGATATTGATGAAGGTGCAGAGACTTTCGTCCCAAAAATACATGTCTGTGCACTAGTGTGTGTCCTTTTCTGTGCAAAAATTGCTTTTATTCATGTGTCTGTGTATCTGTGCAGCCAATAAGCTACTACAGCAAAATTGGTCAGGCCATATTAGATTATTAATGCACAGAGTCAGTATCAGAGAGCTTTTCAAAGACACTGTTTTGGTTAAAAACAAACTGCCTTGTGTCATTGTGTTTGTGAGGGCTGAATTTACACTTAGAAAATGCACCCAAGCATACAAAAAAAAAAACACACACACACACATTCATTTTGACTGACTGCATGAAGAGGATCGCAGGAAATGACGACAGAACAGCTAAAAAAGACATCTCACACCGTGTCAGATTTTGGTTATTTTGGGGAGGTCGAGATAAATCATATTGTTTGGTGGATGCAGTTTGAACCAGAGTAACAGCATGGTGTCAGCCAATAAGACAGATGTTTATTTCCATTCAACTCTCTGGTTGGTCTGGTGTCTTGCCTCTGTTGCATTCACTGAACACGGGAAATTACATTTCTGCCGTCCTCTCATGATGTGGTTCAGGTAAAGCATGGTTAATGTATTATGTTATTGAGGAAGAATTGTCCGGGGCTACAGAAAAAACATTCGGGGCTTTGGTCCTGTATAATAACGTCATATTAAATGCAGTCATTTGGTCTTTAGCAACAGCTTGTGAGAGCAGTGCATTCATCTGTGTTCGTTTTAATGCCAGTTTGTTGACGGCCTGTGTGTTGATGGGACTTCTCATGCTCCCTAAATGTTTCCCCTGCCTTTCGCCAGTTCTTAAATCCTCCTTTCACAAAACTCCCATCCCTGATCTTGTCTGCACTGGCTTCTTTTTCTATAGAAGAGCAACAGAAGAAGAACACCGCATTATCACTTTCTCTTATATAGTGAAACTTTTTATAGACTGCTTACACTAAAATGCTAACTCAAAAATAGTAACTCAAAATAAAACGTTTGTATTGATTTGTTTAGTGAACTTTTTGGCATTGCAGTTACAACTCTCCGCCAACAGATGGGGGTGCTGCAACCCCCTCAGCACCCCCCCTTCCCGCGTCCCTGCCCACAATGCCCCTTTCACACCAACGCGGTTCCAGGGCCGGTTCAGAGCTGGAGCTTGAAAAGCACAAATTTTCCTGTTCACACCGCAGCGGAGCCGCCTCTAAGCTCTGGAATCTGGTTCGTTTCAAGCACCAAAATGTTGTCGGTCTAGAAATCAAGCACCGCATACGTCACGCTTACGTCGGAGTCGGGGGCAGGGGCATCAGTTTTAATGTTATACCATAATTAATGCTGCAAAGCTGGGTATTTTGAGCTTGGCGCATGCAGAGGCTAACAACAGCTAGCTCTAACGCCATCGAATAGGACGTATGTTTATCTTCTTTCTCCTACGGAATCGTCGTTGAAGTTGATGATGATGATTGTAAAGAACTTTTGAATGTAGCATGTAACGACTGTAGAGTTGGTAGTAAAGTCACCCCATTTCTTCCACTTCGTTTCGACAGAGCAAAACCAAAACGAGTAGCGCTTCAATAGGTCATTGTTGTTGTTGTTGATGTGAGGGGTTTCCACGCGGTTTGGCTTTATGAAGCAGGCACGCAAACGGTTACGTCATGACGCAAATGATGGCACAATGACGCAGCACCAGTCGGGCTCTGAGCGGTGTGAACAGAGCGGGAGCTGAACCGAAGAACCGGTTCGGAACCAGAAAAGCTCTAGCACGGAGCAAGAACGGGAAAAGCCTTGGTGTGAAAGGGGCATACGTGTTGTGGTGCTATTCCTTTGGTCTGGATCTGTGAGCTAACCACGCCCCATTCATTTGAATATAAAAAATGGAATGTGGCATTATGAAATAAAAGTCTCTTGAAATAAATAAATGTGGGATTATGAAATTAAAGTCCCATGAAATAAATAAATGTATATTTAAATATACATTTATTGCCTTATTTATTTATTTCAGAATGTATTTCATAACCTTATTTATTTATTTCATAGGCATATTTATATATATATATGAATTAATTTATTAATTTATTTAATTTTGGCGTAAACGGCATTCCATAGACCGGAGCCTTCAGTCATTTGCATTTTGCAGTTGGTGTTTTGAAATCTATTGTTGTTTAAATAACTAAGACATTTCTTCCAATCTTTATTTACTGAACGCATTTGCGTAAAATAAGAAAATATACATTTCATGTTCAATTTTTTATACATTTGTATTGAATGGATGCGTGCTCTTTTCCATTGCATCCATAACACTTTTACAATACAGAGGACTCTCGGGGGGAGGGCAATGCTGGTGGGGCGATTACAAATGAAAGTGAAACTGTAGCTCTCGCAGTTCTGCCAGTAGGGAGGAATAACGAAGCACTTAGAAGAGGAAAGTCTGCATTAGAAAATAACGGTTAAAGGATTTATTCCTCACATGCACTGGTAAGAAGGATGCCTTTTGTTTATTTCTTAAACGGCCTACTTGTAGCCTATGTGTAGGCTATCTGTTTTTTTAATAACTTGCTTTCATGTATGTTTTGCCGCATTTCTATAGATATGACAAGCTGTGCATGGTCTATGTAATAGTCCTTTATGCTGTATAATTGACCACATGTCATGGAGTGTAGTAAGGTATTGCGGTCAAGCCAGCCTCCACTCCGGAAATTACAGTCAAGCCAGCCCGCACATTGTATTGCGGTGCGCGAATATCCTATGCATTACGGTAGGGGCCTGGAAAAACTGCCTTCAGAATAAAAGCGCTTACTTGGTCAATAACAAATATACCTAAAAAACATACCAAACATATTCATATACTGGAGCTTAAATTAAGAAATATGTACTATATAATGTGATCAATAATTATTTAAAACAAACTACGTATAACTACCACTTTATAACTGAGTGAATGTAAGGAGTTTCAAAATAAAATACTTTTGAAATCTCATATATGGGCTATCGTCCATCTGTTTTTAGATAAGAATAAATAAAAAACTGTCAATTATAAAAGACGTATTTCACTCCAGGGTGATAGCAGCACACCCCAAATAGTCACTTAGAGAATATCAGGATAATCTGATGTAGAGTTTCAAAATAAAAGACCTTTGAAGTCTCATACATGAGCCATCATCCCTCTGTTTTTAGATAAGAATAAAACAAACACTCTCCAGTATCAAAGACGTATTTCACTTCAGGGTGATAGCAGGACACCCCATCTAGTCACTCAGAGAGAATCGGGACAATCTGATGTAGAGTTTCAAAAATAAAATACCTTTGAAGTCTCATATATGAGTTATCATCCCTCTGTTTTTAGACAAGAATAAAACAAAAACTCTCCAGTATCAAATACTTACTTCACTTCAGGGTGATAGCATCACTCAGAGAATATCAGGATAATCTGATGTAGTTTTTAAATAAAAGACCTTTGAAGTCTCACATATATTTATAAAAACCTATGATAAAAACAGAGGGATGATAGCTCATATATGAGACTTCAAAGGTCTTTTATTTTGAAACTTTACATCAGATTGTCCTGATATTCTCTGAGTGACTAGATGGGGTGTCCTACTATCACCCTGAGGTGAAATACGTATTTGATACTGGAGAGTTTTTGTTTTATTCTTGTCTAAAAACAGAGGGATGATAACTCATATATGAGACTTCAAAGGTCTTTTATTTTGAAACTCCTTAAGTTTTACATTCACTCAGTTATAATGTAGTAGTTATACGTAGTTTGTTTTAAATCATTATTGATCACATTATATAGTACATATTTATTCATTTAAAGGTGGGGTAGGTCATTTTGGAGAAACCAGCTCGAGTGCGCTAGAATTTGAAAATACACAGCCGGAAAAAATCTGCCACTTCGTTACAGAGCCCCTCCTCCAACACACACGAACGCGCACATGACCAATGAGGGCACGAGATAAGTTTGTGCACGAGATGGAAGGCTGACAGGCAGGTAGGCCATCCAATTATTTTAGCCGGGCCGGCTAAAATGATTGGTCGTGCTTTTTACAATACTACAGCTTCCACAGATGACATTTTTTTATGGATTTTTTGTCAAAGCACTTAAGATATTCATTGCTATCGGGATGTTAAGAGCATTCCATGGAATATAACAAAAAGTGTATCTCGAGCAGGTTTCTCAAACTTACCTACCCCACCTTTAAGCTCCAGTATATGAATATGTTTGGTATGTTTTTTTAGGTATATTTGTTATTGACCGAGTAAGCGCTTTTATTTTGAAGGCAGCTTTTCCAGGTCTCTACCGTAATGCATACTATTCGCGCACCGCAATACAATGTGCGGGGTGACTTGACTGTTTCTTCCGAAGTGGAGGCTGGCTTGACCGCAGTAATAAGGTATCCGTAGACCTTTCTATGAGGCAACTTTATTTACCTAACAGGTCTTCAGCCAGGCAGGCCTACTTTTAGATGCAGGCTTACATATACACTAGGCCTACTACTACTCACTATCACTCCGCGCCACATCAGTAACATCCTGACATGTGCGCGGCACTATATACTAGTCTATCTATATACGCCACATGCTTGCATACAAGTTGCACTTCTCTATACTCGAACGTATTGCTGATCGCCTGATGGTGTCTGAAAATTTGCTCACAATGCCTTTGTCTTTACCTTTTGAGATAATTTGCTGTGAACCTTATCTTTTATAATGTAAACCATGGGGTGTCAAACTCAATGCCTGCGGGCCGGATGTGGCACGCAAGAGCTTGCAAAGAATATAATTCTAATGGAGCCTCGCAGCCGCGAAACTAGCGCAAGATGATCGATGAGATATGATGAGGATAACTTAATCTCACAAATTCATGGGATTTATGTAACAGTAAAACAGATAAATGTAAGTGTGCATCCACATACAGTATTTTGTGTCTACCATATATCAATGCACAACCATGTGTTTATGTTACCAAACTCATTTTTTAAATAAATTGTGCTGTTGGTGTAATTGTTGAATATTTGCTTGCAATTATTTGCCCTAGACCTCTGCTTTCAGATGTAGTTATTACCAAAACCAATAATATCCAATACAGACGCAATAATGTAATATAATACATTATTTTATATTTATTATATATATTTAGATATGTTTATTTATATAGTCTTAAAGTTACAACCGGCCCTTTGTATGCAACCATAATGCTGATGCGGCCTGCGATGATATTGTAGCGTTTGACAAAGGGAGTCGGAAACAGGCTTCAAGTTATTGGGGTTTTAATAACTCCTTTGTTCACACACGTTCACAGGTTACATGTTACATGTTACAGGTTGCATGTTCATCCTCACACTGAACTCTACACCCCAACTCACACACATATATGGCAGGGTCAACATCACCACTTCCTCGCCCTCCCCCCTCTGCTCCCCCAACCACAGGCCCACACCCCGACCAGCATCACTGTGCAGCTCCGTGATTGGCAGAGAGACGGGGGATGCTTGAGTGACACACTCAGCACCCTATACAGCAGGGGTGCCCAACCAGTCGATCGCGATCGACCGGTCGATCGTGGGGAGATTCCCAGTCGATCGCGAGATGTGTCTAAAAATAGAACAACAATATTCTGTTTTATCGTTAATGTCCTGTACCATAATCTTCCTGTGCCAGAATAATGCACTTGAAGGCATCAAAGCTTTGTGATTGGCCGGCGTGACCCCATGTGTCTGGGCGTGGCTGGTGAGCAGTGGGCAGTGCACTAGTTCGCTAACGTTGTCCGTGTCAACAGGAGTGACAGTCCGCACACACAAAAGACCGCAATTATGGCAGAAGCAAAACATATATAATTTTCACTCCGAGTGGGAGGATGATTATTTTTGTATCTATTCCAATTCAAAGTCCATCTGTCTCATCTGCAATGCGAGCGTGGCTTTATCGAAGAAGGGTAATTTAGGAGCGGCATTTCAAAACAGTGCACAAACGCTACGAGACGGAATTCCCTCCTAATTCTGCCCTACGCTCCCAAAAGGGGAGGGGCCTGAAAGGACAGCTAAATGCACAGCAGTCCATTTCCACCAGGCCCAACAACAAGAGCAAGGCTGCTACCAGAGCATCTTATCGTGTCAGTCACGTTCTTGCGAAACACACGAAGTCTTTCAAAGACGGCGAAGTTGTGAAAGAAGCATTCCTGGAGGCTGCCGATGCGTAATACAAATAACAGTAGCATTTCAACAGGTTTTTGATATGATAAAAACTCCAGTTAGATACCGTTATTAATCATCTGTACATTTGAGTTTGTTTGAACTTATTCATTATAATTATTGTACAAAATGGTATAAGAATGCAAACATTAAGATCTGTTCTGTTTAAATTGATTATAGTCTATTATCAATTCAGGTTAAGAAACTAGTGTTGCTTGCATCCTATTTTAAAGGCATTTATTTTTATACTCGACTAAAATGCAACAAAAAAAGGGTTTGATTCTATTAATTTTGTCTTTTTTATTGTACTGTTGCAGCAGATTCCTGAGTAGCTTCAGATCAGAGTTGTCTTATTAGTAAGCCTCATTTATACTTTTGTAGCAACACTATTTTTATATAATGGCAAAGAAAGGGTTCAGAGTCTTTTCTTTTTGTCCTGTGTCATATGTGGCAGCACTGTTCAATGTTTCTTGAAAACATTACCCACTGTAGTGTGACATGTGAATAAACTCCAACTCTGTATCAACAACACTGTTGTGTAACTTCAGTTAAATACTTGTATGTGTGTAGATTAGAAAGAGGTAAGATAAAGGATCTGCAGTATTTTATGAAGTATTAATCGTACAAAGGTCAGTTTTATACAAGTAGAAGTGTGTATTTACCTGGTCGTAGGCTGTCAGTAATGGCTACGCCTCTCTATTTGGACTGGTAGATCTCGGCAGACTGGCAACTTTAAAAGTAGCTCTCGGTTCAAAAAAGGTTGGGCACCCCTGCTATACAGGGTCGCTACACTACCCCCCTACTACAAAGTTCCTCGCCCACGAGGAACACATAAAACCTGGCACAAAAATCTATAACTAAACACTGTTAGTTGAACAAGGAAGGTCTGGGTGGACTACCATCCCTTCCAGTGAGACCAGGGCGCATTCTTGCCCTCTACAGGAACCGAGGGGTCTCACTATAAACTTTAACCAAACAAAGTCTCTGAACCGACTCGGGGGTCGTGTCTGCCTTCTCGGCAGGGGGGCTGGGGTAACGGGGACAGGGGGTGCCGGTTCTGGTCCAGGCGGGGAAAAAGGGAAGAAGGTGGGGGGAACTCAGTCACTGACGGGGGGCTGCTGCTCTGCTCGCAAGTGGGACCTGAGTGGGGGTGTCGAGGGGGAGGCTGTGGGCCCCGGTGTCCCTTGGGCATGTGGAGAAGCGACTCCTCTGTACGGAGCCAACCTGTCTCTGTGGAGCACAACTTTTCTCCCCTTGGGAGGCAGCTGCACCCTGTAGATAATGGGAAACTGTTGCAGCGGAGCCCCTTACGAGCCATACAAGGGTCACAGCGGCGACAGAAGTCTACGACATCCCTCCGGCACTGCCCCCAGTAGCAGCCCTGGCGAAGGCGGCGGACACTCTCACGGCCCGTCCACACAGCAGCGTTAAAAAAATCTTCCAACGCTTCTGCCCATTCACTTTGAATGGGGTGACGTCACTTTGCCTCACTTTTCGCCGAACTGCATTGGGGGAAGCAAAGCGGAGATTTCCAGGCATCTCACGGCCCCTACACACGGCGGCGTGCGTTGCCGCTTCAACGCTTCTGCCCATTCACTTTGAATGGGGTGACGTCACGATTCGCCGAACTGCATTGTGGGAGCAAAGCGTAGCTTTTCTCGCGGTGCTCGCTGCAAAAGTAGAGCAATGTTCTACTTTTGCCGCCTCGACGGAGGCGTCAGCCAATCAAATCCCGCGTATGCAAATCTGACATTACAAGCGCTAGCCAATCAAACCGCGTGTATGTTGGGAGAGCCAGACCGCAGTTATTTCCCATATGACAAAAAATGGAGGAGAAATTATCGTGGCGGTACTATATGACCAGTCCCTCTTTACATACAGGGATACAAACCGGAGGAGCCAGGCATGGGGGGAGGTGGCAGAGACAGTGGGTGAAACTGGTAGGTTTTCGCCTGTTTGGGGAGTTTATATCCAGTTTACTTCGTTTGAATGGACAGCTAGCAAGCATAGACAGTATATTTAGCCAGCATGGATGTAGCATGAATGCTTTGCTTTGTATGTCCGGGGCGGGACATTCATGTGATTGGTTGTTGGTCGCGTTGCTCGCGTTGACTCCCCAAGCTCAAGACACGCCCACCGCCAAGCGCTAACGCACGCCGCCGTGTGTAGGCTCCGTTACGGCCCGTCCACACAGCGGCGTGCGTTGACGCTTGCCGGCGGGCGTGTCTGACACTCGACCGAAAACCAATCACATGAATCTCCCGCCCCTGACACACAAGCAGCGGTTTGATTGGCTAGAGCTTGTACTGGCATATGATTCGATTGGCTGACGCTTCTGCCGAGGCGTCAAAAGTTGAACATTGCTCAACTTTTGCAGCGAGCTACGCCAGCAACGCTCCGCATCGCTTCCCACGATGCAGTTCGGCTAAAAGTGACGTCACCCCATTCAAAGTGAATGGGCAGAAGCGTTGGAAGCTTCAACGCACGCCGCTGTGTGGACGGGCCGTCAGGCTTCAAAAGTTGAGCAATGTTCAACTTTTGAAGCTGAGGTGGAAGCATCAGCCAATCAAATCCCGTTTATGCAAATCTGACAGTACAAGCGCTAGCCAATCAAACCGTGTGTAAGCTGGGAGTGACATAATAGTTAATTTTCTATATTCCTAACAAAATGGAGGAGAAATTAGTTATTACGGTAGAAAATCACCCGGTTCTTTATGACCAGTCCCTATTAACTTACCGGGATACAAACCGGAGGAACCAGGCATGGAGGGAGGTGGCAGAGACAGTGGGTGAAACTCGTAGGTTTTCGCCTGTTTGGGAATTTTATATCCAGTTTACTTCGTTTTAACATTGCTAGCAAGCATAGACAGTATATTTAGCCAGCATGGAATGTAACATAAAATAGCACCATAGACATTAATCTCATAAATGTTCATCATAGCCCTTCCCGCTGACACTTTACCTGTGCCACATCATAGACTATATGCATCACATTATGTGGAGAAGAACCGGGGTTTTTTGCTCTGTCTTTCGGGGGCGGTAGATTCATGTGATTGGTTGTTGGTCGCGTTGCTCGCAAAAAATCCCCAAGCTTCAGATACGCCCACCTCCAAGATATTTGTAACGCTGCTGTGTGGACGTACCGTCAGTGATGCCAAAGTGCCCAGTGCCTGCCATTCCATGCATGGCCATGAGTACAGCCTCTTGCAGACCACCACCTGCCATCTCTTCTCCCCCGTTGCTGGCTCCTTCCACGCACGCTGTAGTACACCCTGACACAGACGCAGAGCCTCACACTGAGACCACAGCCCCTTGGTTGCTTTGGAGAACACTGCCACTTCCTCCAGTAGGGGGGTAAAAGTCAGGGAGAGGTCTGAACAGCGTGATGCATGTTAGCCGCTAGCATGCGGCTACCAAGCCTGCTGGGGTGGATTCCATCAGTGCCGAAGAGGGCGGGTCGGTCCCAAAATAGATTGAAATTGTCAATAAAACCAACATTGGCAGCTCTGCAGGCAGATTGGAGCCAGGTGTGGAGGCTGAGGATCCTAGTGAAACGCCCTGCTCCACGGCCCAGCGTTGGGATCGGACCTGAGATAAAAACCGACTTTTCACAGCTCTGTAAAAGAATAAAAAAATTCTTTAAATCCTTTTTTGTCAGCTCCGACTGCTGGCGGGCTGTATCGTTAGACCCTTGGAAGGGCTAACTATTGTGGTATATGAATCTCAAGCCTTTCTTGCTAGCTTGTAAGGTTAACATACTAATTTATACACATTTTTGTATAGTTTGAATCTTTATCACACCATATGTGTACCAAGCGATTAGTGATATGGTTATTCATTAACCCTCTGGAGTCTAAGGGTATTTTCTCGATTTTTAGATGTTTCCTTAAATCACCTTTAAAATGTATTTGTTATAACATGGCACCCCATGTTACATATCAAAATGTTCAGGACAGTCTCTGATCTTGCTAGAAATGCAAGTCACTCACCTTAGAGCACTGTTTGATGAGATAATTAGCTTTAAAGCTGAACATTTGACATCCGTTCTTTGGACATTTTGAAAACTCTTGTGAAAACACAGATTCACTCATGTCATCCAATTTTTTTGGCGTTTAGATTTGGTTTAGCAAAGTTCTAGGTTCACAAACGTAGTGAAATATATGAATTACACTGTATATAAATGTGTAATTCATGTCTAAAATGAAAATAATTAAATTTGAATTTTGAGTAAAATAGGTGTTTATCACTCTTCTTTCACCACAGCATCCACTGAGATACATTATGACTGAATAATTACTTCATATTACATACCAAGGCTCATGTGATGTGTACAAATACAAATTGAGCATTAGAACTTTTTTTTTCAACCAACAATTTATTATAGATATGTTTTTTTTCAACCAACTATTTATATAAATATAAGAAACTGGAAAATCTCACTATTTACAATATTGAACATCAGAACTTTCAACCAACTATTCATTATACATGTAAAGACAGTGTCAAAGTCTTTGTCCGTCTTCCAAGACAGTGGGTCTGGCTGCTGTAGGTGGGGGGTCACGTGTGCTACGAGAACTCCACGAGACCTCCACACTGGCTGGGTTGATGGTGATGGCTGTGGTGGATGCTTTGTGCTTAGGTGTATCTTGACCTGGTGGCAGCCACAGATGGAGGTGGAGGCAGCTGTAGTGATGCTGGTCCTCCGGTCCTTGGTGGTGATGGCTCTGGTGAAGGCCCTTGAGCCACGGTAGATCTTGACCTGGGGGCAGGCACAGATGGAGGTTCTGGCTGCTGGATAAACGCCGCCTGTGGGCCACTATGCCCAGGCAGATGTGAATCCTCTCTGTAAAACTAATTCAAATGTAGGACAATAATTACTACTCATTTCATTACAATAAAGTTCTAGTAAAATGTTGCTCAAGCACAGATAACAATGCACACATAAAAAGAAAGTTTGGCAGGTGGGACAGGAATCTTTCTCTCTCTCTCTCTCTCTCTCTCTCACACGCAGGTATTTCCAGTTACTTTACATTCAGTATAAAATCACAGACATGCATATACATACATACATCTGATAATAAACTCTCATCTGTACAGGACAGTATGGTAAAAATCACAGGCACACATATATATATACACATATAGATCTATGACAAAGTCTAACCTGTACAGAACAGTATGATAAAATAATCGATGGCAAAAACATGTCTATAGCCACTGTAAATGTCTCCGTTGTAGGACGAATAAAGGATTATTTGAATCATCTACACATATAATCTCACTTTTACACACCAAAATAACGTTTACACATAAAACACATTAACACAGAGTAAACGTTGCTAATGGAGAGTCTATTTTGTCCCAAGAAAAAGTTAATGACTATCGATAAAAAAAAGATCAATAAACCCACTGTTCATTTTCGTGGTATTCAGTTCACTATTACTGATATATTTACACTTACCCATGTCCAAATGGATCCTTGTTGTCCCTGTATATTACTTCTTCAGAAGAGTTGAAGCCTTCAGGTTCCGAGGCTCCATCTTCACTGCTGCTAGCAACAAAAATCTCTAGCGAAGTGGTTTATGTTTTTTTTTCTTGGTGGGCAGGTCCTTAGTGATTTCTCGAGTGTCCATTGGTCATTTCAGACAAACATGGCTGCCGGCCGAGATTTCCTTGACGGACACACCAATCCACCAATCCCACACAGTGTAACGCAGAGTCAAGCTGCTTTGAGCAGCCCTATTGGCTGCTGTGAGTCGAGTAACGTCTCACAGGAGGTACCGCTGGAAAGCTACACTTCCAGCGATTCCGCGGATATCTGAATCATATTTCTAATCCTTATATGATTAAATACGTCAAATATGCGCACCTCGAAGAACCGGCTCGTCCACCGACTACAGAGGGTTAACCACTGACTTAGAGTCACAAGATGTTAGATGTTAGTATAGACATAATTCCTTATTTGTCATTTATACATACATCAGGAGAACTGAATTAATGTTCCATTATTGTTTCAGGGAAATTCTATCCTTGTTTATGACTTGTTCACTGGATTTAAAGGCTTGAAGTATTTGTATGTGTTTGTGTCATATGAAACAAAATATATTTAAATGTCTCTGCATCTGAAGGAACTTAAGCTAGATAATAGTAGCAAAACACGTTTGTCTACCTGATGTGTCGTTATTACTGTTTTAATGTTCAAATGTAGCCGATCATTGTAATTAAGCATTTTTCATTGCATTTTTTATTTGTGTAAATTCTCGAGCCCATTAACGATTTCAAAAATGTAAATAGCTTTGTAAATGACCAAATATCTTTATCTATTTAATTTGATAATTTTGCAGTATAGGTCCATTGAATGGGGCTATGAGGCCCTCCACTGGGCCCTGGAGAAAAGCTGCTATATAGATGGACAGCCTTCGTTTCAAAGACAAGTCCATGTACAAAACAGGATGGAACCATAATAAGGAGACTTTGCTGCAACTATTGCCTGGAGAAAAGGCAAGGAGCTGGAACATTATGTAAATCAGTAGGCGCAAGGATCACCATACAACCGCTTTGTCCATCAAAGAGTACAACACAGACCATATTGCCTCAAAAATCAACATGTCTCAGGCCGAGGACACATCAACTGACCAGTAAGTAAAACTTTTTTTTCTATCGACTTAATCTCACCTAACACAGGATGTGAAAGTCAAACCATATAAATACATAGTGCATGCAGTTGCATGCTAAATGTACTATTGTTGAAAAGTGAGCATAATCCTAGTAACATGAGAAATGCATTTCACATCCAAGCTCTCGAGTGATATTCATCTTTTAACTTTTTACCTGTGTTATTGATGTGAGAATAAACTAGTCACATTGACATAGGGAGACACATACTGTTAACTATTTTGGGACTCTGTCTTTGTTTGTTATCTGTGTTCCGGCATACTTAGGCAAGAAAGACCAGTGTCTCCTGCACCCAGTGATCTTTCCATGAAGAGTGACTGGTCCAAGGAGGACCCTTTACACTTCAGAAAACGAGAACCAGGGTAAGGTTGGTTAAGTTGAAAGTTTGAAACAGTAAGAAGAGACAGAGAAAAAGTCTCAATAGAATTACTTTAACATAATGAGATACATCTCGTAAATTCTGCTTTGGGACTCCAAAATAACATTAAAAAGGTTCACACCGTAAATGTTTTCTGTTTTAAAGCCTGCTTGAGCCAGAAAGACCAGTGTCTCCTGCACCCAGCGATCTTTCCATGAAGAGTGACTGGTCCAAGGAGGACCCTTTAAACTTTAGAGAAAGAGAACCGGGGTAAAATATGTTGGTTAAGTTGAATGTTTGAAATAGACATAGAGACAGTGGATACATCATTAAACTGATAAGAATCACTTTGACATATTGAGATAAATACTGTCAATACCACTTTTTGGCTCAACAATATTAAAAAAATGTAAAAACTGTTTTCTGTGTTAAAGCCTGCTTGGGCAAGAAAGACCAGTGTCTCCTGCACCCAGCGATCTTTCCATGAAGAGTGACTGGTCCAAGGAGGACCCTTTAAACTTCAGAAAACGAGAACCAGGGTAAGGTTGGTTAAGTTGAAAGTTTGAAACAGTAAGAAGAGACAGAGAAAAAGTCTCAATAGAATTACTTTAACATAATGAGATACATCTCGTAAATTCTGCTTTGGGACTCCAAAATAACATTAAAAAGGTTCACACCGTAAATGTTTTCTGTTTTAAAGCCTGCTTGAGCCAGAAAGACCAGTGTCTCCTGCACCCAGCGATCTTTCCATGAAGAGTGACTGGTCCAAGGAGGACCCTTTAAACTTCAGAGAAAGAGAACCAGGGTAAAATATGTTGGTTAAGTTGAACGTTTGAAATAGACATAGAGACAGTGGATACATCATTAAACTGATAAGAATCACTTTGACATATTGAGATAAATACTGTCAATACCACTTTTTGGCTCAACAATATTAAAAAAATGTAAAAACTGTTTTCTGTGTTAAAGCCTGCTTGGGCAAGAAAGACCAGTGTCTCCTGCACCCAGCGATCTTTCCATGAAGAGTGACTGGTCCAAGGAGGACCCTATAAACTTCAGAAAAAGAGAACCAGGGTAAGATATGTTGGTTAAATTGAACGTTTGAAACAGTAAGAAGAGACAGAGAAAAAGTCTCAATAGAATTACTTTAACATAATGAGATAAATCTCGTAAATTCTGCTTTGGGACTCCAAAATAACATTAAAAAGGTTCACACCGTAAATGTTTTCTGTTTTAAAGCCTGCTTGAGCCAGAAAGACCAGTGTCTCCTGCACCCAGCGATCTTTCCATGAAGAGTGACTGGTCCAAGGAGGACCCTTTAAACTTCAGAGAAAGAGAACCAGAGTCAAATATGTTGGTTAAGTTGAACGTTTGAAATAGACATAGAGACAGTGGATACATAATTAAACTGATAAGAATCACTTTAACATATTGAGATAAATACTGTCAATACCACTTTTTGGCTCAACAATATTAAAAAAATGTAAAAACTGTTTTCTGTGTTAAAGCCTGCTTGAGCCAGAAAGACCAGTGTCTCCTGCACCCAGCGATCTTTCCATGAAGAGTGACTGGTCCAAGGAGGACCCTTTAAACTTCAGAAAAAGAGAACCAGGGTAAGGTTGGTTAAGTTGAAAGTTTGAAACAGTAAGAAGAGACATAAAAATTCTCAATAGAATTACTTTAACATAATGAGATACGTCTCGTAAATTCTGCTTTGGGACTCCAAAATAACATTAAAAAGGTTCACACCGTAAATGTTTTCTGTTTTAAAGCCTGCTTGAGCCAGAAAGACCAGTGTCTCCTGCACCCAGCGATCTTTCCATGAAGAGTGACTGGTCCAAGGAGGACCCTTTAAACTTCAGAGAAAGAGAACCAGGGTAAAATATGTTGGTTAAGTTGAACGTTTGAAATAGACATAGAGACAGTGGATACATCATTAAACTGATAAGAATCACTTTAACATATTGAGATAAATACTGTCAATACCACTTTTTGGCTCAACAATATTAAAAAATGTAAAAACTGTTTTCTGTGTTAAAGCCTGCTTGGGCAAGAAAGACCAGTGTCTCCTGCACCCAGCGATCTTTCCATGAAGAGTGACTGGTCCAAGGAGGACCCTATAAACTTCAGAAAAAGAGAACCAGGGTAAGATATGTTGGTTAAGTTGAACGTTTGAAACAGTAAGAAGAGACAGAGAAAAAGTCTCAATAGAATTACTTTAACATAATGAGATAAATCTCGTAAATTCTGCTTTGGGACTCCAAAATAACATTAAAAAGGTTCACACCGTAAATGTTTTCTGTTTTAAAGCCTGCTTGAGCCAGAAAGACCAGTGTCTCCTGCACCCAGCGATCTTTCCATGAAGAGTGACTGGTCCAAGGAGGACCCTTTAAACTTCAGAGAAAGAGAACCAGAGTCAAATATGTTGGTTAAGTTGAACGTTTGAAATAGACATAGAGACAGTGGATACATAATTAAACTGATAAGAATCACTTTAACATATTGAGATAAATACTGTCAATACCACTTTTTGGCTCAACAATATTAAAAAAATGTAAAAACTGTTTTCTGTGTTAAAGCCTGCTTGGGCAAGAAAGACCAGTGTCTCCTGCACCCAGCGATCTTTCCATGAAGAGTGACTGGTCCAAGGAGGACCCTTTAAACTTCAGAAAAAGAGAACCAGGGTAAGGTTGGTTAAGTTGAAAGTTTGAAACAGTAAGAAGAGACATACAAATTCTCAATAGAATTACTTTAACATAATGAGATACGTCTCGTAAATTCTGCTTTGGGACTCCAAAATAACATTAAAAAGGTTCACACCGTAAATGTTTTCTGTTTTAAAGCCTGCTTGAGCCAGAAAGACCAGTGTCTCCTGCACCCAGCGATCTTTCCATGAAGAGTGACTGGTCCAAGGAGGACCCTTTAAACTTCAGAGAAAGAGAACCAGGGTAAAATATGTTGGTTAAGTTGAACGTTTGAAATAGACATAGAGACAGTGGATACATCATTAAACTGATAAGAATCACTTTAACATATTGAGATAAATACTGTCAATACCACTTTTTGGCTCAACAATATTAAAAAATGTAAAAACTGTTTTCTGTGTTAAAGCCTGCTTGGGCAAGAAAGACCAGTGTCTCCTGCATCCACCAACATTGTAGGAGATGATCCTCTTGACCTCATGCCTAAACAAAGGTAGGGAAAAATTGGTATTGATACTGCTTTAACTTAAAATACAGGAAAAATGGGAAAAAATTGCAAATTAAAGCTTTGAAGCCTAAAGCATACATTTGACCTAAAACATAAAAAGTATATATTCATATTTGTCTCAGTAACGGGCCGTCCACACTACAGCTTCGACAGCTTCAAAAACGGTTTCCAACGCGTCTGCCCATTCACTTTGAATGGGGTGACGTCACGTTGCCTCGCTTTTCACCGAACTGAATTGTGGGTAGCATAGCGGTCCGTCTCCGCCGTCTCCGGCGTCAGAAGTTGAACACTTCTGACGCCGGAGACGCCGGAGTAGCCAGCGCCAGCCAATCAAATCCCGTTTCTGAAAATCTGACAGCTCAAGCCCTAGCCAATCAAACCGCGTCTAAGCTGGGAGAGTTATCCCGCCGTTCATTTCTATATTTCAAAAAAAGATGGAGAAACTAATTATCGCCGTAGCAAATCACCCGGTTTTGTATGACCAGACCCTCTTCACCTACCGGGATACAAACCGGAAGAACCAGTCATGGAGGGAGGTGGCAGAGGCAGTGGGTGAAACTGGTAGGTTTTCGCCTGTTTGGGGAGTTTATATATATATATATTGCTCGCATAAAATTCCCGGGGTTTTTACTTTGTATGTCGGGGGCAGGAGATTCATGTGATTGGTTGTTGGTCGCGTTGCTCGAATAAAATCCCCAAGCTTCAGACACGCCCAGCTCCAAGCTTTTTTTGAAGCTGTAGTGTGGACGCTCCGTAAATGTATCTTTCCGTATTGACACAAACATGTATCGCCTGTGCCCAGCAGCGCTTCCAATACAACAAGCAAGGATGAACAAGACCGCAGAAAAGGTACTCAAACAAGGAGCTACACACTCAAAGAATCAAAACATTGCAAAAACAAACATATTTTGATTCACATGTCATTTGCCTCTTGGTTTAACTGCAAGTTAACAGAATACATAATTTGATAGAGTTTTATTAAAATTGTGTAAAACCTTTTTGTAATTGATGCATCCTGTGTTCTCTGTATTTTCTTTATAATTTAATTAGTCAAGGATAAACAACACAAACTAAAAGAAGACCTAAAAAAGAGGATCGGCAAGCTGCATGAAAAGGAACTGAAAGTAACTGACACTGAACTCTACGAGATACCAGCTGAGAAAGACAAGGACCCTAAAGCACAAACCTTTGATACATTATTTCAAAAATCAAAGAAAGAGAAAGTGCGAACAGTGCTAATGACGGGAGTAGCTGGAATTGGTAAAACATTTCAAAAAAACGTATTCATGGTAGACTGGGCAAAAGAAAGATCTAACAAAAATATAGACTTTATAGTGTCGTTAAACTTCAGTAAGCTGAATTCAATGAGCGCTCAAAGCCTGAAACAACTGATTGGTAATTCCCTCAAGGTTGAAAAACATGGAGATTACAAGTTTGACGAATGTAAACTTGTTTTTGTCCTTGATGGCCTGGAAAAATGTGAACTTCCTCTGGATTTTGCAAAGAACATGGACCTGAAGGATATTGAAGAGCAAGCCTCGATGGATTTGCTGCTAACAAACCTCATCAAGGGGAATTTGCTTCCCTCTGCTCATCTTTGGATCCTCTCTCAACCTTCAGGAGTTGATAAGATTCCTCCTGAATACATCCAGCGAGTGACAGAATGTCAAGGTATAAAACGATATCAGTTTTAATAGTTCATACTCCATATTGTGTGATCTGCTGTTTTATCCTTTATCAATAACATTGTTTTGTTTATTATTCAGAAAACTTGAAGCGACGGCAGAAGCTGGCCTCAGCTCTAAGAGGAAGATTGCTTGAGGAAGCATCTCCATATGAACATGTTAATCCTCCTAACCAGAAAAACACTGAACACATCATAAGAGAGGTCAATGGAGAATCTGTGAAACGGGTAAAGGCCGTATCTGACATCTTTAAAGAAGAAGATGGAAAAACGATCCGTACTGTGCTGACTACTGGAGAAAGTGAAATTGGAAAATCCTTATGTGTGCAGAAATTCATCAGAGAGTGGGCTAAAAATGACAACGGCTATTTTACTTGGTTTAAGGCTTTATGGGCCAAAGCCCAAGCTAAAGAAGTAGACGTTATATTTCCACTTAACATCTTAAAGCTTCAAACGATAAGAAATAATGAAACCAGTTTGATGGAACTTCTTTATGATTTCGTCAAGGAAACAAAGGAAAATGTCATCTCTAACATTGAGCAGTTTAAAGTTTTATTTGTCTTGGATGGATTTGATGCCTACCAACCTCCTCTTGACTTTGACAACAATGACAAAGTAACTGATGTCAGAGAGCGCGCTTCAGTGGATGTTCTACTGACAAACCTCATCAAAGGAAACTTGTTTCCCTCTGCCCGGCTTTGGATAACCTCCCGACTCAAGTTGCCTGATGCATGTGTCCACAGGACGACAGAAATACGATGTAAGCTAAAGGGTGTGGAGGAATTCTATCAAAGGAAACTGTATAAAACATGGTTAAAGTACATAGTGGCAGTGGTCCTAAGTGACACAAATGGGTACCACTTTACAATAAGACTACCCTTATAAAGGATTAATAAAGGGTCTATAATTAGGTTATGAATTAGGTTGTAAACACTTTATTAATCATTAAGAACCATTTATAAACCAGTTCTAACTATAGTCTATAGTTTTCATACATCAACACAGGCTCACTATTTGGCAAGAGAACTAAGCCTTATATTGGCTACTTAGCGAGAATCAACTCAGTGAGCAACAGATTCCAAGGATGCTGGCTGATGAAGAAGATGAAGTAAGCTACGTAGCCAATATACGGCTTAGTCATCTTGCCAAATAGTGAGCCCACATTTATCTGTACTGCTAAGTCTTATATTGGCTACCTAGCTTACTTCGTCTTCTTCATCAGCCAGCATCCTTGGTATCTGTTGTTCACTGAGTTGATTCTCCCCCCTTCCATCTTGATGTTTTTTGGCATCTCTTATGACCATTTATTTACGAGTTACTACCATTTATAATAAGAGCTCACTATTTGGCAAGCAACCGGTCACAGTTGCCCTGTTTATCTCATGTCTTATAAAAGCTTATTAATGATTTATAAAGTGTATAACTATGCGTAAACCTTTTATAAGGGTAGTCTTATTGTAAAGTGGTACCGTTATATGTTTAGCACGTATTCGGTACGAATTTCCATTACAAGTAAGCACCAAAAGATTTAGATGATAAAAAAGAGACAGGATAGTATTTTATACAGAAAATAAGTAAAGTTAAGAAAAATGAATAAATAAGATTTACAAGAATACAATTTATGTAATCTAAGGATAGTTATCAATCTTTTTTACACTTTCAAAAGAAGCAGAGGAACACAATGCCGTCTCTGTGCTTCAATGTGGAAGCCTTCACCTGCTAAATTAGTTTTGGAGGAATGTTATCAAAGGAAACAGTCTAAAACATGGTTAAAGTACATAGTGACAGTGGTCCTTAATGACACAAATGCTTAAAACCACCATGAAATGAAAATATCAGAGTGTTTAGTAATCAGCATCTAGCGAGTCAGATACTTATTTACAGAAATGTTGCTATAGAAATGTTAGCTGAAACACTTTTCTAGTTGAGGTCCAAGTACAAAGATACAAAGTATTTCAGCTTAAATCACTGAGAGAATGCTGCACCTGAAGTTGATGTAACACCATCCACTAGAGAGAAAACTAATCGCATAATTCATAACGACTACCATTAGTTAGGAAATTCTGCCGCCATTTGTTATTTGAGTCAAAGAGATGGCCTGCTCTAACAACATATGAAAAGCTGCTATCTGAATGCTACTCTTTGCTAATAGAAAGAGAGGGACAAGTTTAGCCAATATGTGTATTTTTCTGACCTCGCTGTCAGAACTCAGAGATACTTTCACCAGTGAGCCCCTTATAATGTTTTACTTGCTTACGCAGCAAAAATGATGGCACTGTAGGGTACCCTAAAGGAGATTGGCATCCAACAGTAGAGTAAAGTATAGAAAGGATATACCAATTTCTGCTTTATTATAGCCAATAACAATCCAATAAAATGCTTTCAATCAGCCTCGATTCTGATCCTGAGGATCAGCCTGGAATTGTATGTATGGTATAAACTGTCTAATTTCTGTCCTCACTAACTTAAAACAATACTTTCCTGCAGGTAAGCCTGATGCTGCAAGTCACCAGACACTCAAAACCCAGCTGAAGGAACAATTTACCCATGTGAGCGAGGGGATTGATAAGCAGAAAACCTCTGCTCTTCTTAATGCCATCTACACAGATCTCTACATCATCGAGGGAGAGAGGGGAGAGATACATTCTCAGCATGAGGTCAAACAAGTTCAAGACGCAAAGTTCAAACCAGTGACACAAGAAACATCGATTAAATATCATGACATTCTAAAATCTGCAGCTGGTGAAAATAGACCCATTAGAACTGTGCTGACGCTAGGATTGGCAGGCATTGGAAAGACGTTTGCTACAAAGAAGTACATGTTGGACTGGGCTGAGGGTAAGGCCAACGGGGAAATATTTTTTATATTTCCACTTTCTTTCCGGGAGCTGAATTTGAGAAAAAAGGAAGAACACACCTTGGAGGAACTCATTTTTCAGTTTTGTCCAGGAATGAAGACATCAGAAATAAAAGACTATGACAAGTACAGCATTCTGATTGTACTGGATGGTCTTGATGAATGTCGCCTTGAACTTGACTTCAAGAATGCTGTATTTTGCACAGAGGTGAGTAAGCGAACCTCAGTGAGTGTCCTACTAACAAACCTCATCCAAGGAAATCTGCTGTCCAAAGCTCAAATCTGGATCACCTCCCGACCTGCAGCCGCCAATCATATCCCTGCTGATAAAGTTGACCGGGTAACAGAGGTGCGAGGATTTAATGATGAGCAAAAGGAGGAGTACTTCAGAAAAAGATTCAGTGATAAAGATTTGGCAGAAAAAATCTTGTTGCACGTCAAGAAATCAAGGAGCCTTTACATCATGTGTCACATTCCTGTCTTCTGTTGGATCACAGCAAGCGTTCTGGAAGACGTTGTGAGAGAAACTGAAAAAGAAGGAGAGAGAGCAAAGACAAACGAAGACAGGATGCCCAAGACTTTAACTGATATGTACATATACTTCCTCCTGTTACAATGCAAACAGGCTAATGTCAAGTACGCTTCAGATGAAGCAGGTGACAATTCTAAAACAGATTCATGCTGGAATGCAAGGAACAAGGAAACAATCATTTCTCTGGGTAAAGTAGCTTTTGAGGGTCTAAGGGAAAGGAACCTTCTCTTCGATGAACAAAAGTTGAAAGAGGATGAGGTTAACATCCAAGAAACTGCAGTCTTCTCTGGACTTTTTACTCAAATCTTTAAAGAAGGATGTGGGCTGTACCCACAGAAAATGTTCTGCTTTGTTCATCTGAGCATTCAAGAGTTCCTGGCTGCTTTGTATGTCTTTCAGATATTCAACAACACAGGTGAAAATCTGCTTTCCCTGCCCAATCCAACAGATAAAGACATGCCTGAAGGATTCTACACGACAGCGATTGACAAGGCTTTAGATAGCGAAAATGGGGACTGGGATCTGTTTCTCCGCTTCCTCTTGGGCCTCTCTCTGGAAACGAATCAGAGTCTAGTGCAAGAACTTCTGAGGAAGACAGAATACAACGTACAGACTAACAAGGAAACAATTGGGTACATCAAAGAAAAGATTAAAGATGAGAAGACTCATGCAGATAAAAAATGCAATCTTTTCTACTGTCTGAATGAGCTGAATGACCACTCTCTGGTTGAAGAAGTGAAAAAGTACCTCTGCTCAGAAAGTGTCACATTTGAAGATTTCACCACCTCCCAGTGGTCAGCTCTGACTTTTGTGCTGCTAACATCAGATGAGAGGCTTGATGTGTTTGATCTGAAGAAGTACCTCAAATCAGAGACTGTTCTTCTTGGAATGTTACCGGTTGTCAAAGTGTCCCAAACTGCTTTGTGAGTACTTTAAATGCTCTTACAAATATTTTGTTATCTTGCTTTAAAGTATATTTATTAAGTTTATTGCTGATGCCTTTTACTATGTCTTTGATGGTCGCATTTGGTCTAACAGTGGTCTAAAACAAGTCCGAATTGGGCAGTTCAGAAAAACTCAAGCAGGTAGACACTAATTGGAATGACAGTCTCACATTTGACCTGCAATTATAGTGAGGTTGAGTGATTCTTTAAGACTTTTAGTTTTTCAGAAATAATCTGCATTTCCATACAAAAAAACAGCAAGATTTATTAATGGACCCATGTTTTCACAGGCTGAGCTGGTGTACTCTCTCTGAGGACTCCTGCAGAGGTCTGTCATCTTTAGTCCTCAGCTCCCCATCCAATAATCTTACAGAGCTCAACCTGAGTCATAACGACTTGCATGATTCAGGTGTGGAAATGCTTGCTGAGGGCCTAAAGAGTATGCACTGTAAACTGGAGATTCTCAAGTAAGTGGACAATGCATTTACTGTACGGGTGGTTGCTTTGTGTATGTTTAGTAACATTATTCCAAAATAATGTCCATTGAGCAATGCAGCACATCTTTATTTAAAAAGGTACGTTTGTGTCTTCAGAGACCAGAATAAATCTACTTGTAAATATGCCAAATAATGATCTTTTTTTTTTTTAAACCTTGCTTCTGCGTAAGGCAGAATACACATAGTTAATCAAAGTATTCAAATGTAAAATCAGACAGTTTTTTCAATGATTTATACATTGGCCTTGGAAATTTAATTTGGTTGGCTGCAGATGTCTATTGTAAAAAATAAAACATTATCTCATAAACATAATAGACACACTTTTGCTTCCCCATCAATGTTTCATAACATTTCAAATCCAAAAAGAGAAAAATTATAAACACACAGAGAAACTTTAAAAAGCATTTCTTAAATGTGTGTGTGTCTGTTTGTTTGTGTGTGGCCTGCAGGCTGTCAGGTTGTCAGGTGACGGAGAAAGGCTGCTCATTCCTGGCGTCAGCTATCCAGTCCAAAAAACCCTCCCTGAAACACCTGGACCTGAGTTACAATCACCCAGGAGACAATGGGAGGAGGCTGCTCTCTGAAATATATGAAGATCCAGATTCGAAGCTGAAGACACTCTGGTACGTAAAGTAGTCATGTACAATTTAAGAAAGTAAACTTGTGATGTCATCAAGTAGGGCTGTGCGATTATGGCAAAAATCATAATCACGATTATTTGGGTCAATAATTGATATCACGATTATTTTGACGATTATTCATTGACCATTTATTGAACTTTAAAACAAATAATATTTTACCAATAAACAAGATCAACAAATATGTTGGAGCACACTTCCAAAACCATACTAAACATATATTATTAATATGATAAATAAAAATAAATTAGACCAAAATAAATTAAATCAAACATGTTGCAGTGCACTGTCACAACCTACTGAAAACTCCTTAACATATAGCCAACATTTTGGTAAAACATATTCATTATTCCACTCAGTTAAACGTTGAAGGCTGGCCAACCGTCATGGTCCAGAAGTAACAGGAAATAAATGTTGAACTACAATTTAAGACCAAATAAAAATGTTTAGGCCACCATGGCAAATGCTGGTAGGGCTGCTCGTGTTATCTCTTAAAGATTTTTTGCAAGAAACAACAGCCTGTTTACATGGTCTGGTTTCAGAGATGAGCGCAGGCAGGTGACGATATTGCCACCTGTACTGAAGACCCTCAGCCACGCCCTGACACATGGGGTGACGCCGGCCAATCACAAAGCTTTGATGCGTTCATGTGCATTATTCTGGCACAGGAAGATTATGTTACAGGACATTAACGATAAAACAGAATATTGTTGTTCTATTTTTAGACACATCTTGCAATCGACTGGTTGGGCATCCCTGGGCTAGACCATAGGTCCGTTGTGGTCGCAAAGTAGTCAGCTGAAGCCACATCTCTCTCAACTTCCCGACGGCATTTGTCACATAGCGCAGGCAGCGCAGACCTGCTGAAATAATACCGAGACGGCATCGCGTAACGCTTGTCCAACGTGTTGACAAGTTGCTTAAAGCCCTGGTTGCTAACAGTGCTAACTGGGCACATATCTTTAGCGATGTGGAATGTAATGGCAAAGTACTTGCAAATAGTGGAAATAGTTTTACCCTTCTTTTTAACGAGTTGCTGCTCTTGTTCTGACATCTTCGCTCGCGCTGAACACTCACAACACATGTCACTCCCACGTGGCCGAACGGGCTTTTAGGGAGGGGCGAAAGCGCACCCAGCAAAAATAATCGTATTTTGTCAATTATGCTGTTTTCATAATCGTCGCAAGCCATAATCGTAATCGCGATTAAAATACGATTAATTGCACAGCCCTATCATCAAGTATAAAGTCTATTGGTGCTCCATGGACAATGAATGTAAGTGAGTGATTTTGTGGACCGAAATGTGGGGATTATGGGACAAGCCTTTTTTGCTGTTTCATTAATTATGTCCATATGCATTTTCCTACGTCTTTTGATATTGAGCAATGTACACAAACACAACATCAATATATTGAATAAAAGGCTATATTGTCTTGTGATCCCTTGCTACAGGGGGCTAAAACATGTGCAATAAACAAGAAGGCTTTTCAAAGTATTGAATTGAATTTCTGTATCAACCCTGTCTGTCACGATGTGTGAAGCAGGTAGGACCCAAATGCACGTATCACTAGGCCACCAGGGTGGGTGGAGGGGGTCAGGAGGACGGGACTGAGCTGACCGCCCAGAGGCACAGCAGAGGACCAGGAAGGGATCTCGGGCGGACGGCCCGGGGGCAAGGCAGAGTTCAAAAAGGGGGATTCGGGCGGACGGCCCGGGGGCAAGGCAGAGTCTAAGGTGGGGGACTCGGGCGGCCGAGCATGAGGGTGAAGGCAGCGGCAGGAAGAGTCAGGGGGCCGGGCTCGAGGACGAGGGCAGCGGCAGGAAGAGTCAGGGGGCCGGGATCGCGGGCGAAGACCACGGCTCACAGAGGGCCGGGATCGAGGGCGAAGACCGCGGCTCTCAGGGGGCCGGGCTCGAGGGCGAAGACCGCGGCTCTCAGGGGGCCGGGCTCGAGGGCGAAGACCACGGCTCTCAGGGGGCCGGGCTCGATGGCGAAGACCGCGGCTCTCAGGGGGCCGGGATCGAGGGCGAAGACCAGAGAGCTCCGGAGGCCGGGCAGGAAGGCGCTGACGGGCCAGCGCCGGAGGCCGGGCAGGACCCGGTGTCGGCCGGACAGGAACCGGAGCTGGTGGGACAGGCCTCGGCAGGATCCCCCACGGAAGAGGACCAGGACACGGGATTGGCAGGACCCCCGGCGAGACAGAGGATAACGGGGCCTCCAACGGAACAGGACAAGGGGTTGGTAGGACCCCCGGCAGGAGAGTAGTCGGCGGGGCCTCCAATGGCACAGGACAAAGGGTTGGCAGGACCCCCGGCAGGAGAGTAGTCGGCGGGGCCTCCAACGGCACAGGACAAAGGGTTGGCAGGACCCCCGGCAGGAGAGTAGACGGCGGGACCTCCAACGAGACAGGACAAAGGGTTGGCAGGACCCCCGGCAGGAGAGTAGACGGCGGGACCTCCAACGGGACAGGACAAAGGGTTGGCAGGACCCCCGGCAGGAGAGTAGTCGGCGGGGCCTCCAACGGCACAGGACAAAGGGTTGGCAGGACCCCCGGCAGGAGAGTAGTCGGCGGGACCTCCAACGAGACAGGACAAGGAGCTGGCAGGACCCCCGGCAGGAGAGTAGACGGCGGGACTTCCAATGGGACAGACATACGATTGGTAGGACCCCCGGCAGAGGAGTAGTCGACGGGGCCTCCAACGGACCAGGACATTGGGTAGGGACTTGAGACGTGACTCGAGAGGGGACTCGAGAGGAGACTCGAGAGGGGACTCGAGAGGAGACTCGAGAGGTTAACCAAGGGGGAACTCGAGAGGGGACTCGAGAGGGGAACCAAGGGGGAACTCGAGAGGGGACTCGAGAGGAGAACTAGAGAGGGGACTAGAGGAGAGACTCGAGAAGGGACTAGAGGAGGGACTAGAGAAGGGAACTCGAGAGGGGACTCGCGAGGGGAACTAGAAGAGGGACTAGAGAGGGGACTAAAGGAGGGACTAGAGAGGGGACTAAAGGAGGGACTAGAGGAGGGACTAAAGGAGGGAACTCGAGAGGGAACTCGAGAGGGAACTCGAGAGGGGACTCGAGAGGGAACTCGAGAGGGGACTCGAGAGGGGACTCGGGTAGGAAATTGAGAGGTGACTCGAGAGGGAACTTGTGTCGGTCGGTACGCCGACAGGACACGGGGAGCTGGCGTCGTCTGGGGAGCCAGCAGGAGACGAGGTGCTGGAGTCGGCCGGTACACCGACAAGACTCGGGGAGCTGGTGTTGGATGGAGAGCCAACAGGAGACGAGGTGCTGGAGTCGGCCGATACGCCGACAAGACTCGGGAAGCTGGCGTCGGCTGGGGAGCCAGCAGGAGACGAGGTGCTGGAGTCGGGACCATGACTGCTGGAGCCGGTACTTGAGCCGGAACCATGGCTGTATGGGCCAGCTCTGGTTTAGGGAACACGGTTGTAAGATCCAGTTCTGGAGCCGGAAACATGGCTGTAAGGTCCGGAGCTGAAGCCTGGATCATGGCTGTGTGGGCCGGTTTTGGAGCCAGAAACATGGCTGCTGGGGCCGGCACTGGAACCGGAACCATGGCTGCTGGGCAAGGAACCGGAACACGGATCCATGGCTGTGTGGGGTGGTACTGGAGCACGGTACCATGGCTATGTGGGATGGTACTGGAGCACGGAACCATGGCTGCTGGGTCCGGCACTGGAGCCAGAACCATGGCTGTTGGGGCCTGTACTGGAGCCGGAACCATGGCTGCTGGGGCTCGGGCTGCTAGCCTGGCCTTGCGACGACTCCTCTTAGCAGCCTCCTGAATACTCCGTGGACCTCCATAAGCCTGACGAGTTCCGGAATACGACTCCTGGACAGGAGCAGGAACTGGGGCAGAAGCACGGGTTGACTTCAGGCGGAACCCACCAAGGCGTATGGTGCCAGGTTGGGAATTGGGAGACAGGGAGCTAGCATGCCTGGAATCACATGCTTGAAGGAAGTCCAAAATCCAGTCAGGTAAAAACTCAACAAAACATGGTTTCTCTGCTGCCAACCGGAGCGCCTCTACCAGAGCGGCCCTCTTCTGCCGAACACTGGACGCTCCCTTCCACCAATCGAAGCAGCAAGCCAGATAGAAGGTTAAATGCTGTAATTCAACCTCCCATGGATCATCTGCTGGGTCCATTTTGTGGTCGGTTCGTTCTGTCACGATGTGTGAAGTAGTGATGGCAGTTTGACACTGAAGCTTCGAACGGAGCTTCAACCCTGGACTTCCTATTTCATGGAAGCAATGCTTCGAAGCTTGCTTCAAATCACGTGACATATGACGTCCGAACCAGCAACTGCTTCAAATCACGTGACATGTGACGTCCGAAGCAGCAACTGCTTCATTTCCTGAATGAATCACTTGACTGGTTCACGGTCCATTCACGCGATTCAATGCACTGCCTCGTCTCGATTCTGACAGGTGACAGGTTGAAACTGTTTCAAATTTGAGCGCTTCAACACTTTATGACCGCTCTAAACAATGCGCAATGTGTGGGTTGTTGTCGTAGTTTGCGTTGTTGCTGTTGAGTTGTTGTTGGTATTGCATTTGATATCATTATAGAGCAAGCCAGGAAGAAAGATAGGTCGTTCTGGCTCGGGAAACACTTCGAAATGTGGAGAAGTTGTGAACAAAAAGACAATTATAAGTAATATAAAAACAGTTAAATAATTTAAGGAATAGATAGCCCAGTGGGTAGAGCCGGCGGCCCGAATGCGGCGATGTCCTCCTGTTAAATAATTTAAGGAATAGATAGCCCAGTGGGTAGAGCCGGCGGCCCGAATGCGGCGATGTCCATTCCGGTTCAAAGCCCGGAATGGATGTATTTTAATCATTGCTTTTCAACTTTAATAACTGATAAAAGGCCCTCTCCTCCCAAAAAAATGTCCAGCACTCTCTAGTCTCTTCTCAATAACCCAATACACACAATTATCAATCTTTAATTGGAAATAGAACATGATATTCAATTCAGTCTTAGTGTGTGTGTGCATCGAATATTTTTCAAGGCAAAGATACGTTAAACCCACTGCAGCCTTGCACTTCGCCAGGAGAGGTCGCTGTAACTGAAGCTTCGAGAAATGAACCTATTTCCGACACAATTGTCCAAGTGGTTCGACGCTTCATTCAAAGCTTCATTTTGCCATCACTAGTGTGAAGCAGGTAGGACCCAAATGCAGTTTAAAGTGAAAATTCCTTTATTTCAAGGCTAGGTGAACAAAGACAAAACAGAACACTCACCGAAGAACTAGTCATGACACAAGACGAACCGACAAAGACAGACAGAAAAACCAGAACTTAAATACACACAAGACTAATCACAGAAACAAGACACAGGTGAGGATGGAGGAGAAAACACAGGGACACCAGGTGAACACAATCGGGTAAATTAGACACACCAGGGAAACTAACGACAGGGAACCACAGACAGATTTAAACAAGACACAACGCAGACAGAAACAGGCAAGACAGGAAGTGAAGACCTTTCAACATAAAACATGAAACAAGACAAGACAAAACACCATAAAGACAGATCGTGACACTGTCTTTGTTTTTTGCAGTTTGGATCACTGTGGAGCGCATCGCATGAAGACAGGGCTGAAGAAGTGTAAGTGTTTATTATTGTTGTATTCCTTATTATTATTATGTAAGATGTTATCACTTCAGTATAGTGTTAGACAAGGATTAAGTGGAAGTAAATTCCTGATACGTTTAAAATTAATCTCTGATAATATGCCTTTGTCACCTAATTTAACAGGTAATATAGGTTTTGATAATGTACACACTTCTTTTTAGATATGACATCCGTTATATGCTACATTGATTTTTATTTGATCCAAACAACATAAGATACAGCTCTTATAAAACTAAATTATGAGTCTGTTTCTATTTCAGATGGTGCTGATCTAAAGCTTGATGAAAACACAGCAAGCAAGAGGCTTATATTGTCTGAGGAGAACAGAAAAGTAAAAACTGTGCGGATGGTGAAGGAAAAGGTGGAGCGACCTGAACACAAGGACAGGTTTATGAGGAGCCAGGTGATTTGTGGGGAGGGCATGCAAGGCCTCTGCTACTGGGAGGTGGAGTGGGAAGGGAGGGTTGGCATCGCAGTGACATATGAAGCAGTGGGTAGAGGATGGGATAGAAGTGGTGGCCTAGGATGCAACGAGATGTCCTGGAGTCTGCTCTGCTCGAGGACTCAGTACCATTCCATACATGGAAAAACATGGAAACTTATTGAGCCCAACAATGAGAAGACATCCAAAGATATTACGTCCAAAGACGGGAAGACTTCCAAAGATAGGAAAACGTCCAAAGATGGAAATACATCCAAATATGGGAAGACGTCCACAGACTTTAAGTTCAAAGATGGAAAGACAACTAAGGATGGGAATATTTCCAAAGACGGGAATACATTCAAAAATATTATGTCCAAAAATGGAAAGACATCCTCAGATGGGAAGATGTCCAAAGACATTGCGTCAAAAGATGAGAAGACATCAAGAGATACTGAGTCCAAAGATGAGAAGACATCAAGAGATACTGAGTTCAAAGATGAGAAGACATCAAAAGATACTGAGTCCAAAGATGAGAAGACATCAAGAGATACTGAGTCCAAAGATGAAAAGACATCAAAAGATACTGAGTCCAAAGATGAGAAGACATCAAAAGATACTGAGTCCAAAGATGAGAAGACATCAAAAGATACTGAGTCCAAAGATGGGAAGACATCAAGAGATAGGAAAACGACAAAAGATGGAAATACATCCAAATATGGGAAAAACTCCAAAGACTTTAAGTTCAAAGATGGAAAGACGACTGAGGATGGGAAAACTTCCAAGGATGGGAATACATTCAAAAATGGGAAGACATCCTCAGATGGGAAGACGTCCAAAGCTGAGAAGACATCCAAAGACCCTGAGTCAAAAGATGAGAAGACATCCAGAGATCCTGAGTTCAAAGATGGGAAAACGTCCAAAGACTTGAAGTTCAAAGGTGGAAAGACGACTAAGGATGGGAAAACTTCCAAGGATGGAAATACATCCAAATATGGGAAGACATCCACAGACTTTAAGTTCAAAGATGGAAAGACAACTAAGGATGGGAATATTTCCAAAGACGGGAATACATTCAAAAATATTAAGTCCAATCATGGAAAGACATCCTCAGATGGGAAGATGTCCAAAGACATTGCGTCAAAAGATGAGAAGACATCAAGAGATACTGAGTTCAAAGATGAGAAGACATCAAGAGATACTGAGTCCAAAGATGAGAAGACATCAAAAGATACTGAGTCCAAAGATGAGAAGACATCAAAAGATACTGAGGCAAAAGATGGGAAGACATCAAAAGATACTGAGTCCAAAGATGGGAAGACATCAAGAGATAGGAAAACGACAAAAGATGGAAATACATCCAAATATGGGAAAAACTCCAAAGACTTTAAGTTCAAAGATGGAAAGACGACTGAGGATGGGAAAACTTCCAAGGATGGGAATACATTCAAAAATGGGAAGACATCCTCAGATGGGAAGACGTCCAAAGCTGAGAAGACATCCAAAGACCCTGAGTCAAAAGATGAGAAGACATCCAGAGATCCTGAGTTCAAAGATGGGAAAACGTCCAAAGACTTGAAGTTCAAAGGTGGAAAGACGACTAAGGATGGGAAAACTTCCAAGGATGGGAAGACATTCAAAAATGGGAAGACATCCAAAGACCTTGAGTCAAAAGATGGGAAGACATCAAAAGATACTGAGCCCAAAGATGGGACAATGTCCAAATTGCCTCTTTATAAAAGAATAGCAGTATTTTTAGATTGGGAAGCTGGCACTCTGACCTATTACGGTGTCACACAAGAAAAGCTGAGCCTTATACACACCTTCCATGCCAGATTCACAGAGCCCCTCTTCCCATGCTTCTGGTTTCAGAAGGGCTCTGTGACCTTGTGTAAAATAGACTGAACTCCCTGAGATAGGGGAAGTCTTCAATTGATGCTCCATTTGACTTCAATGGAATAGCAAAACCTTGCCTGCATCGTATCAATACCATGATGTAAAAGACTGAAAGACACTATATTAACATAGTTCCTCTTGCCGGAAGATGTTTGTTCAATTCATGTTTACTTAAATACTTTTCTTACCTATAGCCTGAATTTATGAAAGTATGTTGCAGTTCCTTAAACTAGTAAGAGTATGCGAACAGATGATCCATATGAGTAAGCAGCATTGTGTCAACTTTCAAATTAAATTACAAGGAAATATTCAGTTTTTACAATTCAAAGAATTTCATGTAAGTAAATGTGAGATGTATTGTAATAAAAATGAAAAGTGTTATAGAAGAACTGTATGCTAACTATTGCAGCCGCTTATACAGAACAACTGATTTCCCGCCATTATTTTAATAAATGTTGTTTTAAATTAATGTAATGTCATTGATGTTGTAGGGCATTCGCAAAAATAAAAAAAAATATTTTGTTTTATTAAACCAAAGTGTGTCTTTATATAAAACATATATGTATGCATACACACAATTGTACATCTTCGTTTGTAAATATAATTGTATAATACTTGTATTTGTTTTATATTCTACCTTCTTCTATTTTTTTGTCCATTTAAAATGTCAAATTTCCTTCAGTGTCCTTCAGATGGCAATCTGTGTGTGAAGAGCAAACAACATTGTGCAGAATGTATTTTATAATAAAAAGATAAATAGAGAGACAGTTAGATAGATTTTTGTATTCATCTCAAATTGGGAAATTCTTTAGTTACAGCAGCAATGTTATAAGGCATTAACATGTTTAAAAGGTAAAATAAAGTATATACATAATAACTTAAAGATAAACAGCATATAACAATATATACATATCCACAGTAGAAAATACATATATCACAAAGAATACACAGTATGAATTTGAATGTTTTATAAAAGACAAATACACTATATCATCAGAAATAGATATGTACTACTGTACAGTAGCAAAACATATAGACATGTATAGGTAGTATGTACTGGAAATTATAGTTGTGCAAAGGAGCTTTTGTGCAAATTGTTCATGGTGTTGGAGAGGGACAAATATGAACTTCATACCAGAAGGTCTTAAAGCGTAGATTCAAATGTGTTTATCCTTCCTAAAACAATATTCACATATCCATATGTACACTGTAACAATGTTCAATTCCTCCTCTTTACTCTGGTCATAAGAAGAGTCCTTACTAACAAGCTTCAACGTAAGCTGAGGCAAAATCCACAGTCCTTACATAGTGTAAATGTATGTTCTTCAATTCATCAGACAATTAGGTATTTTCCACATGTAGATTTTGTAACCTTCAGAAACACTTTGAGGTATATTGCACAGATCTAGGATTTTGAGACCCCATGTCTTCATTTTGAAGGACGGGTTCTCCTGATGGCTGGTATGAATGGGAGGAATCACAGTGGCGAAACTGTTTTAACGTACATTTTGATAACTGGAATTGTTTAAAGACAGATAGGAATAAAATAGAATCTGTGGAGTTATGCTTGGAGGGAGCAATAGTGTATAAGGCGTCTGTCCTAAAGTTTGTAGCTGTTTTGAAGTTTAGCCATCACACAGATGCAACACAGAATGAGTCCTACCTTTATGTTTTATATTTTAAATAAATATGTTAATGATTTCCTAGATTTTTGGACAGACTTTCTGGAAGACATTCATAGTGTTACACTTTCTGCACATATGGCCAATAGCTGCGTCTTTCTGCCACATATCAATTGTTCCCCCTTAGTGTCAAGTTGTCTTCTCCAGGTTATCCTTCCCTCCAAACCGGGTAGGCTCTCACTCTGTTATTTGGTCACCTGATCTCTCTTCCTTATATAAAACACTTTACTTCATCTGGATCAAAATTAAGAAGTGACGTGTGTTTTGTGGAAAGTGTTACCTAGGAGAGAAGGAACCCTTGTCAACGGAGAGAAATAAATGGCTGCAGCGTTCATCATGCAGGATGTGATGTTAAAACAATGGCACATTGAGACAGACAAATATGACTATAAGCATTGTGATTGAGCCTGGTGGGATAAATGATTCCCATTTATGTTCTTTAAAATGTTGTTTTTCACTATCTTATTTATTTGTTAGTTTATTATACATTTGTACGTGACAAGTACAGAGAAACATTGCCAGTTACAGCAGCAGTGTCAGTGTGCTGGACACGTGTTTATTGTGAAAGCTGCCTTCTACTTAATTATTCTACCTTCATTTGTGGTACTCTAAAAGCAGGGAAAAAATACATTTGATTCCAATGTCCACTGTATGTGCAGCCTGGCATGTTTGAGCAAGTCTGTGTACATGTGTAATTGTGGGCGGTAATGAAATACACTTGTAAAGGACAGGCCAAAATGAAGCCGGAGGATGTGACAAACTGAGAACTGAAAAGGATGGGACATTGTAGCAACCAGCGCACTAAAGGCCTCTTTGCACAAGCTGCCTCTCTGTTTTTTATGAATCCAATTCATGACCAAATCTTTGAAGAGGCAGCACAACTCACAATTCAACATTTTGTTCCGGGTCCACATCGTAAACCTGTTTAATTCATTCAGGATCTTTCCTGTTTCAGCATATTTCACTTTGTAACCATTGAGCTGCTGCCGCTAATTGATAACACATTCAGAACGCCTCTTGCTCTGCCTCTGCCTCTGAAGATTTGTTTTGATTCCAGAGCTGCCTGTGAAAGCTGGATGAATGAGTGTTTGTGTGGATTTACAGAGTGGAGACAAAGCACTGTGTGTGTGTGTGTGTGTGTGTGTGTGTGTGTGTGTGTGTGTGTGTGTGTGTGTGTGTGTGTGGGTGTGTGTGTGTGTGTGTCACAGTGTCAGTCCTTTATAAATAAATAAAAAGGTTTCCCCATCTGCTTATTAGTTAGTTCCTGGTTTTATTTTAAATGTAAACCACACTGTTTTCTAAAAGAGCCTTTAATTGTTATTAATGTTCTAATTTGAATTGCCCAAGCAGGCATGCACTCACAGATCTCCAGGGTTTCTTACTTTTGCTTGGAATGACTAACGGTTAATGGTTTTCATAAGTCTGAGATTCTGCCCTCAAAGTGCTCAATGGTGTTCTTACCCCAATACAAGTAGATTGTTTTCATTATATTAAATACAAAATTATAGATGTGGGGGCAACAGGACTTGATCCCAAACAGACTGTAAAGAAATGGGACTGAAATGGAAGCCGGTCCAGATGTAGCCTTATTTTTCCGTATCCAGCTCTGAAACAGGAAAACCTTATGAAAAACCCATTGCCTCTTATTAACTTATTTCATGTCTCATATAACTGCACATTTTTTTCTTTGTTGACATGGAAAATAAAAGGCCTCCTATTTCCTAAAAGCAAGTCGAATCGTTAATGAAATTACACAAATTACATGTGCTCCTCTCTTCTCTTTGATAATATTAGACATACTGCAGGACACATTGTGAATTGGATTGTTGAGCAACAGGACTACCTTACAGACATAAGTATAAGAAATACATTCTGGAAAAAAACAATCTATAAAACGCTTTGCACCAATACCAATTTTCCAGGTTCTGTCAGAAGTATTCAGACCCTTAATTTGAATAAATATAGAAGGACGTCAATTTAAAATAAACCCCCATCAGTTACAGTAAAGTCCTGCAGAGTAGCATAAGATTGAAGAAGTTTGCATTTTTTTTTTACATACTTCTTTGCATTCAGCATCATATTTAGAAATCTCCCCACATGATTGTTATGAAAAATATAGGGCATGTGTTTTTTTAATACAGAAATCCGGCATTTTGTAAAAAAAGATTCCTGAAAGATCTGCAATGACTAAATTGGTTGTATTTTTACACCGCCTCAACAAACTATAAGGGCACGCTTTAAGATGCACTGTCGTCCAAAAGTAGCATTTTAAAGAAAGTTCAAGTTCATGGGATCTTTAACCATCTAGGACTGTGTGCTAATCTTTACCCTAACCTCAAAATAAAACCATCATCTCTAAAACTAAGAGGAACCTTTGTGCTAAAAAACAAGTATCATCCCTCAAAAAGCCATTTATAAAAGGAAATACGGCCCAGAATGTTTCTCACGTTTCCCATGTCTTCACTCTTGGCCCTCAAAGAAAGAAGTGCAAGGGCACTACACACATAGAGAGACACACAAAACCAACTCAAAGCTGACCATAGAGCGGTGATTTACTGTCCTCTGCATCTGACTTTCTCTACTTTACACAAAAACAAATATTTAAACTTGAAAGTCTCTCTAAATATGAACAAGAACAGTCATTCAGAGCAGTGATTTGTGGCTCTACTGTCTCTTTGTACCAGGCTGTTTGGTTCCCCGACGTAAACCCCATTCACAGGCAGGGTCAACTATGTGAGGTGCGTTTGATTTACATCGCCAGGAACATACTCTAACAGTTCAAGCTGTGATGGTGCTGTGATTTAGTAAACCGCAGTTAAGCAATTGCAACTCAAGCATTACAAAAATTTCAACTCTGACATTGGGGGGAATGAATGAAAATGAGGGCTTTCAGCACCCTTCACTCCCACCACATCATGAGTGTGCCCGGCAGCCTGGACAGACAAAGTGAATTAGAATCTGATCGCTCTGGTATCACATATTTGTGAAACAACGTGTGTGTAGCTCTAGGGTCCAAAGTGTTATGACATTCAATACTTTGGCCAACAGAAGGTAACGTATTGTGTCTGTGTGAGGTGTACTGACACAGTTTGTAGTTGTGTTACTGTGTGTGTGTATGAGCTGTCATTTGATCCATCCTCAGGTCGCTCAGCTCCCACCCTGCACGTCCACTCTGCTTCTCACAGACCAATCACATTGAACATTCCTTCACCTTCCCAGGATCCCCGGGACCCAGGGTGCACGACTGCAGGGCGTAACCATGGCGTTGAGGTGATGAGGTCACCCCCCCTTTGGTACTTTAGTGATTAGATGAGAGCTGATGCTATGAGATAGGAAGGGATAGAGTGAGAGACAGAAAGACAGAGAGAGAAAAAGCAATAAAACACATCACATTAAGACAAGTTCTGATACACACAAACACGTTTATACATCTTTAATTATTGGAGCCCTTAATAACAAAACATTTACTGAAATAATGACTCACTGTTGTGTCTCGTCAGATCTGTTAGTATTATTTCTCTATGAGTCTATATTGCTAAGTCCGTGTCTGCCATTTCCTGTTTTTACTTTGTCATTTCCCTTCTCATTTCAGGTAGTTTGATTCCTACCTTGCCACTGACCTAATTACCTGCCCCGCCCTTATTGTTTACATCTGTGGAGTCCCTTGCTTTTGTATATATTCTGTGTGTTCCCTGTGCCAAGTGCCAGATCGTTTTGAACCCTGTGAATGGATTACCTTGTTTCATCATTACAGTAAAACCTTTTTTGAATCATCTTTTGTCTAGAGTCGTGCATTTGGGTCCTATCAGTTTTTGTGTGCTCCAGTCGTAACACTCACCCTCTTAAAGCCTAACCTTCTTCTTAACTTAAATAAAATCCAAACCCCTCAAAACACCCTTTTTGTGGAAGTGACAGTGGTCCAAAAAGCACCTCACCATGAAGCCTAAAACTCAAATCTGCCCTACCAAAGATAGATGTAAAAGAGCACACACACATAAACCTTATCACCCTCCGACCATCGCCCTGATTGTTGATGCTCAATCCGTATGCACTTGACACGCTTTACATTAGTGAGTGTTTAAATTGATCACCTGTCAAGCATCATGTAAACAAGCACACTCTTACCACCATCCATTCTCAGCTAGTAAAACAGAAATGTGAGCGTGCGGACGACAGACCCTTAAGACGGTCATGGTTAAGATCATCGATGTGTCTTGAGGGCAGCACTATGTTCTTTAAGGCTCACTAAAGAAGATCTATTTCACTGCCCTGCCATCATTTCAGTGTCCTGTTGAAACTGTAGCAGAACAGAGGTCAGGGTTAAGGCTTCAAGACTTACTGCAGCTAAAAGCTAAAGCGTATATTTCAACCCAGTCTCACGGCATTTCGTGTTCACCAACACGATTTCTTAATCTATTGATTCGTGTTCACCAACACGATTTGCCCCTTTTTTTCGTGTTGCACAGCACGATTTTAAAAGCAATGTATTTCTACTGCCTGTAGCACGTCTTTTTCTCCGGTCGGGTCGAGGAAGACCGGAAGCTGTGTGGTTCATAAAAACATGTTCTTACTCAATATCAAGCCACAGTTATTGCTTTTATTTGAAATCGTATAATTTTGGACTTTTGTTGCCGTCTGTGAGGAAAATAAATGGGGCTCAGAGCCTCAGAATACGGAAATCTGTATTTTTAAATATTTTGTTCCTTCTAATTCGATATTCTTTTCAAAATAACACACTGTTATTTACTCACCAATAACACACAATTATCCTTGCTTTTATTTATTGGTTTAATTCCATAATCTCGGGCTTTTTGGCGTCCGTCAGGAACTGAATTTCAAAATAAAAATAACCGGAAACAGACGTAGGCCTATAAGGGACATTTCGAGCATCATTGCGATTGTCAACATTTCTGAGTTTAGGATGGCCGAAGACACTACACTACCCATAATCCTCAGCTATCGTTTAGGACTACAGTCCCCGTAAGGTTACGCAGAGCGTCAAACAGCTGTGTGAAATGGAACGAAACCACGCCAGACTATCCAAAACTGGAATCGAACGCCCCCCCAGAACTACACATGCTGGCTATTGTGTTTCGCAAAATGTTCTATGGGACGTCTCTACTGAACGTTTTCGTTTTCCCACAATTAGAAGTTGCCAGTATTAAACACATTGGTGTTATCAAATGTAAAACATATAATTAATAAATGGGTAAAAATCGCTTGTGTCCATAATGCGCAGCATTAATACCCACATGACAGCTCATTGTTACTTTGTAATTCTACTCCACTACAATTCAGAGGTTAACCTGGTATCTTTACTCCACTGCATTTATTTGAGTTACTTTGCAGATTCCTTGCTATATAAATAAACATTGATTGATTGATTGATTCTGATTAATTATGTGAAATATAAACAACCCTTAAATCAGACTTTAGTTACACCTGATTAAAATTCAGGTAAGGTGATTGTCAAGTGCCAACAATCAGGAGAGATATTTGATAGTTGGTGCTTGAGAAGACTAAACATGTATCTGCAATTGACATGAATGGAAACGAGTAATAAAGTATATTCATTACTCGTTATTCTCTACTAATAGTTAATTAAAGACTGTATATTATGGCTATTTTACACATCCCTTTCAAGATTTTCAAAGGTGTATTGACATATCATATACACAACTACGGTGTAGTTATGCAATGAATGAAACACTTGGGTCACAGGTTCCTCAACAGTGCATTACAAGACATCTATCAATATGTGTGTACCTCCACCATTAAACTGTCATATTCTGCACATTTCTTATACTATCTACATACATAAGAGTATAATTCATATGTATAATATCAGTTAAAATAAGTGCTTCAACATAGTTAACATTGCAGGAAAGCAATATATTAGACGTTAAGTACTTTGTCAGGCTTAATATTTATCTGTAGATAGATACCCCCAAAGTTTTTTTCTTATTTAAAAGAAGACCTTAATCTGTTATTTAATGTTTAAATAAAGGTTAATTCGTTTTTCTGTTTTGCACCTCCTCCTATTAATATCTTTGTACATTCTGCACTAAACTGTTTTATTGTAGAGATCACTTATAGTATCTTCTTGATTTTTTATATTCTATATTTATACTTTCCCCCTATGAAAGTATGTACTCTTAATATTTTTTTAATCAAATAAAACACAATAATTCAATAACGTGCTTTAACCACTAGGCGGTGCACACAAGGTACACACAGCCATAATAACTTTGTATTATTAGTGTAGGACACTTTTGTTTTCGTACAACATCTGAAGATGTGTAGTTTTATGCATGCTTTCACATAATTTTACAGCATATTGCTATACTATTTCAGACTCAGTATTTACATTCTTACATTCAAAGAAAATCAGTAATATCTTTAAAAACTACAGTCATTTTATATCAGCTGTGCACCGTTATGGTGTAAATATAACCTATCTGTGAATTAGATCAAATGTAAAAGTCAGCCGAATTAGTGTTGATACTGCAAGGAGACGTATTGTGTGAAGAGAAATTGAAGATGTTGTTTAATTGTTGAATATATTTATGATCCACGTCAAGTATTCAGTTTCGGCGGCATTTTCTCAGTTTTTCCAAAGGTCTTCTCATCAGGGCTCTATAAATAAAGAACTACGGCAGATCTGTAATATACAATGCAGCCGAACCATGTATTACAATGCCGTTATGTGATGACTTTCAAAGAGAAAAGCAAGAGCGCTCGGAATTAAGTATTATTTTATTCTTTTAAAATGTTTTCCGGATTTCATATCATATAAACACCAAATCCCAGCATGCATTGCGGCTAAAACATCCAATAAGCGATCTTAAAACCATAGCTGAGGATCTTGGGTAATCGCTCGAAATGCCTACGTCTGTTTCCGGTTATTTTTATTTTGAAATTCAGTTCCTGACGGACGCCAAAAAAGCCCGAGATTATGGAATTAAACCAATAAATAAAAGCAAGGATAATTGTGTGTTATTGGTGAGTAAATAACAGTGTGTTATTTTGAAAAGAATAACAAATTAGAAGGAAAAAAAGATTTAAAAAATACAGATTTCCGTATTCTGAGGCTCTGAGCCCCATTTATTTTCCTCACAGACGGCAACAAAAGTCCGAAATTATACGATTTCAAATAAAAGCAATAACTGTGGCTTGATATTGAGTAAGAACATGTTTTTATGAACCACACAGCTTCCGGTCTTCCTCGACCCGACCGGAGAAAAAGACGTGCTGCAGGCAGTAGAAATACATTGCTTTTAAAATCGTGCTGTGCAACACGAAAAAAAGGGGCAAATCGTGTTGGTGAACACGAATCAATAGATTAAAAATCGTGTTGGTGAACACGAAATGCCGTGAGACTGGGTTGTATATTTGGGCCCTAGTAATACAATTACCGAGGAAATCCCCTTCCCTCGACCCCAAGCTAAAATCCTTAATTGAACCAAGTAAAACACCTTTTTAAAATCTAAATCTCTTTTTCAAGCTCCTTCTTAACGCAATGAAGCATCAATTTTTCTCCAATCTTCCTCCACATGTCCACGCCCTTAAACAACGCACCAACATCGGATAAAATCCTTCAGACAAGACTACAGTATCTGTAACGCCAGTAAATCTTTATAGGGAGATAAAAGGATGAATAGCGGTTTCACATTTGGGTTTAAGCCAAGGCAGCACTTAAACACAGTTGACAGGACAGTAAATCATTTCTGCATCTCCTCTATGTATTTTACTGTGCTGAAAGCTTCCGATCTAATATGTCTCCTTATTATTCCAGTCAGACACTCATTTCTTGCATTTAGTTTTTATAAGCTCAATACATATTTATTGTCTGGAAAGATCTAAAGTATGACTGATGAGATAGTTGCATCTACCCCTCTTTTTCTTCCATGTCCTGTTTTCGCCGTAAATTGATGACGGAGGTTATCGCAGAGCCAACATGTGTTTCCATGTAGCAGCTCCCCCTTTCATGTGAGGCACATGCTAAGAACATACAGCCGTGACCTTTTATTTATGATCCACCATCAGCCTGTTTTTTCTCACTTTTCTCACACACACACACACACACACACACACACACACACACACACACACACACACACACACACACACACACACACACACACACACACACACACACACACACACACACACACACCACACACACACACACACACACCTACTTGTTGAGAGACTGAGTGCAGAGAGTCAGGATGGAGAAGAGTGTTAAAGGATATATGACCAGTCCTGTCACATAAAAATACGCACACAAACGTATCATACACACACACAAACACATACACACTTAACTCTGGGAAATCTTAAACATGTTGTTGACATGTGTATAAGCCCCACACAGCAAAACATTTAATGCTTTCTATCCACGGGAATATTGAAAATCCATTCTTCCCCCTAAAACGTATTCATGAATCTTTATGAAAATATGATATTTGTGGAAGTATTCAACAGTGTATTTCAACATCAATGTGACTATAGAGTCAGTCTATTGAAAAGTCATTTGTGTTTAAATTAAACGACTGTATCCCTCAAAGTCTTTTGGGAAATCAATTGAAAGCGTAAAGAGGTACAAATGACTGATGTTTTCTCAACGTCATCATAATGTTATTTCCAATTATATGTGATCAATAATCTCATTTAGGGACAAATACACCTGAAACCTTAGTGTAGAACGTGTTGGGTTGATGTGTTAGGCAGAAAAGGGTCAAGGCTCAGTAAATGGTCAAAGACAGATAGGTGTAGAATCTGACACCTTTACTGACAGCGGGTTAAAACACATACAATACCAAATAGGCCATGGGAAACAGGCGTAGGGGTCAGGGGGAAGTCATTTTTAAGATAAACAGCCATGATGAGATGAATGGATACATAAAGATAATGAAAACAATGATGACTCCGAGGGAGGTTGTATTTGGAGAGCGAGGATATTATGAAGCATCATATGAACGCAGCAGTGCCATGTTTATGCGCATATGTTGTGCTTATCTCTTCTGATTGTCTATGTTGTGACTGGGTTCATTTCATCCAGATATGCCTCACACGTGGCCGAGACATATCGCTGACAAACTCACACAAATGATGTCTCCTGGGGACAAGTGCGGCATACAGTCTCGCCAAGGACAGGAAACTCTGGAAAGAGCTCATTGTTTAGTTATGTCTGTGTCACTGAGGAGAGAAGATTTGAAGAAAGACATATGGTGCATGGTTTTCCTAAACAACACCAGACAAAGCTGTAATCAGCCATGGACCAGGTTTAGCCCCTTATCTAATGCAGCATTTCCACTGCATGTTACGGCATGGCAATACTCAACTCCATCAGAGTTCCATTAGCTACAGTCAACAGTGCAACATGGGACATTCTGCTTAAAATGGCAATTATTTTATTGCTAAGCTACCATCAATAACGATCACCATTGTTTGAGTGTATTAAAAGAAACATATTAAAATGACTATAAAACATAGTCACATAGTGTCACGTTAAAGATGATGTCATGACAGCCTTACAAGGCATAGCTATGGCGTTCATCTGAGATTCCCGCCAAAACTGAAAGGGTTCTATCTGCCCTGGAAACTGAATCTAGAAAAGTACCAAAATCAGTTGAGTCAAGTCAAGGCTAGCCGACCATGCAGTGAACATTACGTAAAATACACATTTGGTAAAAAGGAGCATCAGTTTGTCTGTGTTTGAGTTAACTGGAGAGACGGGTCAAGGAAATACACAATTAAACTAATATTTGGTATGATACTCATTATGTAATTCGAAAACCTTTCGCTGCGTAGTTTTGTTATAACATTTTAATTGTAGCTCCAAAGGTTTTTATTACATACATGCAGTATAGTCCATTTTAATCCACATGCTTTTTTGCATGAATCACCCATTGTTGATTTCAAATAAGCCAATCTTTTTGTTTCAGATTCAAGCTCCAGCCAAAGCGTTCCAAGGCCAAGTTAAAACAGAATCAAGGGCAAACTTGAGTCAGCGATAACAGCAAAACCAAAATAGTGGACGGATAGTTCAACATGCTTTTAAACCAGATATAACAACAGCTTTTAATAGACTGAGCATGTTTTGATTCTGATACAATTCTTTGAGCTTATTTTGTTAGCCTTTGCCTGAAATATGAGTCAAGCACATAGTTGATATCAGATACCTAACCAAAATAAAATCAAAGGAAAATCCACTTCATCTATGTGGTCTGCTGTCGGAGTCTCATATCCCCCGTGGTCAGATGTTACATCAACTTATTTACATTAGCATGGCCATGTATCATAGACTCGGGTATGTCTTCCCATGGTGCACACACACACACACACACACACACACACACACACACGCACGCACGCACGCACGCACGCACGCACGCACGCACGCACGCACGCACGCACGCACGCACGCACGCACGCACGCACGCACGCACGCACACACACACACACACACACTGCAGCCTGCAGGTAAAGAGTAATTGGTTCCAGATAACTCATTTTGTGTATTTCTCTTCTTATTGTGCAGGCTAGTCAGCATCTGAGCGTATGTTTAACCTTTTAAAACAACATGTATCTTCTTTATTCTCTTCCTTCCTTTCTTTAGTCTTCATCCACTTCATTGTAAACACCCGCCACGTTGTAACACTCATTTTGCTAAATAAGGCGCAACGTTTATTTATCCTAACTCTCATGCCATGCGTTACCCATAGAGCTCTTCTGAACCATTTATTTAAATTCCCAACCTGTCACTTAGGGAATCATATTTGACTTGACCCAGACTTTAGACTGACCTTCGTTCCTCCTGTTACTCTGTGACCTTCGGGCCTGTGGAGACACACGTGTCAAAACAACATTTATCACCTCTGCAATGGCTGCTGTTCCCCGAGCGATGTCCTCCTTCTTCTCCTCTCTCCCTCCTGCTTCATGTCTTCCCTCGTGGATTATTTTCCCTTTTTCGTCCATTTTTCTTATCTTCATTATTTTTGCCCTCCTCTTGTGTTGTATTTCAACACTTTCCTCCAACTACTTATCACTTTAAGTACACAAACATCTGTTGTGCTATTCTCTATAACACATACTTGATTTCTATTGTTACAGGTTACAATCACATACCATATCTCTTCATCTTCTTCTAACAATCTCTCCTCTCTCTGCCCAACAAACTTTTTTTCTTCTTTTAATATTCTCCATCCTTTTCTGATTTGTTTCACTATCCCTCCCTTCTTCTGCTCCTCTACCGTGGAAAGATAGATGTTGTGGTGATAAATCAGAAGAAGTGAAGCGGTGTGGAAGACCAGTGTTGAGGGTCAGCGCCTTGGGAACCCTCATTTCTATTACTCCCCATCGGGACCTCCAGATTCATCGTACCGTTGACGGTCCTCGGTCTTAGTCTCTTCGTCTGTCTCATCCCCCCCATCTCTGTGAATCTTTTGCTACTGCTCTCCTATTCCTTCTCTTCAGCTGGGTTAGCATGTTTTTCTAACAGGAATTATGATTATCTGTTTAATAAGGCTTTTTGTTCAGACTTGGTTTATTCCAGCAAATAGTTCAAAAAAGGCTAATATCATCACTCATGTCAAGCACTACATTTTAGGAGCAGAACATGTCGGCAAAAAAGTTCCTATTTCCACCTCAGAATCAGAATCAAGTTTATTGCCAGGCACGTTTACACATACAAGGAATTTGCTTTGGTGTCTGGTGGTGCAAACATAAATGATCTAAGGAAATAAGTTGCAATAGTAGATACAAAATATAAAGATAATAATAATAATAAGTATTTTTAAGAAACAATTTAGCATTTAAAAAGAATAAAAACCAGTATTTACAACAAATTTAAATATACGTAGAAAGCTAAAGATAAAAACACATTGATATATGAATACAATAGATGATGAGTTCAAGGTCAACGTTCCAAAGAGGCATTCACATATTGTCAAAAAGTTTAATGAAACTGGTTATTTAACAGTGACTTGGTGTATTTTGTATTAATTAATGAGATGAATAAAAGAAGTACAGCATTACATTACAACTAAACGCCATGGCAAAGTAACTAAAGACATGCCGAACTTCAGCATAAGAGCACTACAGAAGGTTGCAGTATGCATCAACCTCCTATCTTAAAAAACATTGTTTCTCTTTGCAGCATAGCAACATCATTTCTATAAAGTTTGGACAATCAGCTTCTTAAATCCAGCAAGTCAAGGTGCATCCACGATAAGCTGCAGTATGGACGGGGTATTTGTAAATACATATCTTTCCTTGTGAAGTTTTATGATTATAGACTGTACAGTGAATAGAACAGCTTGATATTTTAAAAAGAGTGAAATTAGATATGTATTGGTTACCCTTATGTCTTTAAGCGGGTCAACTGCTCAAAATCAATTACGTTTTCATAGAAGAAGAAATTATACAATAAACAAATGAACATATTTAAATAAAAATGGCAACTAATAGTTTTTTCAAGCTGGAAAGACCTTCAAAGCAATGCAGAGTCAGAGGGGAATATAATGACATTGCCTGAAATTAGTTGAAGGTGCTTGAAAGAAGTGGTCAACGAAAAATGAATTTACTGAAAGATAAATTAAGACTTGTCATGCTTTTCCGGTTATTACCCGTCCCCTTGTGTGTTATGAAGGTTTTTATGCATGTAAACGGTCTGCAGAGTCACAAACCCTCAAAGTACACCCTGTAGCGAGTAAAACTCTAATACAGAAAATACCTGTCTATGCTGCCCCAGAACGCCTCGTTGGAGATTTCTCTTTTTCTTCCTGGGTACAGTGACGTGCCCATACCCAAATGGACCAATCCGTGGAGCCGCTACGTTACGTCCGCGGAGCCGTTACGTTAAGTCCGTGGATTGGTCCAAATGAATCAATCCGCGGACTTCCTCACACACACTCAATCTTTTCTCAGCTGTAGCTCCGCCGATTTCTCCTCCCTGAGACGGCGGGACGCGGCGAGGAGTCGTGTGAGCACACACACAAACTCCCAGCCAGGCTGCAGGTGTGTGTGTTCGGGCTGGGTTTCACTGTGTCTCGCTGTCTCGCAGACGGCCACTGGGCTCTTAGGGAGGGGGGGGGCAGGAGCTCCAACAAGCCGTTTAGGACAGAGAGTGAATACACATACTTTACAGAGATGCTGTATGAGAAACCAATGTGATTTTTGGAAAATTGCACAATATAAATCTATTCTAGTAGACCTCAACAATGGAATTATGATCAGTAGAAATGGCCATGACATGGGACCTTTAAACTGTATATCATTAAGCCATTAAGTTATGTCCACATAACAGTCATTAATGTCATAAATCACCCTACAGAAAACAATGTGAAAAAGTTCAGGATAGACGCAGTGATTTAAATCAGATATGACCGATGCGAAACCCCTGGAAACAAAATAAATATGGAGCAGCAGCAGCAGCAGCAGGTTCATATGTCCAACATTAGTTCCCTATACCTCTTGGGGCGTAAATCAGCTAAACCTATCATTGATTAGCTTTGTGGGACTAAATTCCCACAAAGCGTTTTCCTAACCTTTTTACAAATTCCCCCGCAGGACACACAGACATACCCAGGGAAGGATTATCATGTTTTTTGAGAGTGTGATTAATGTTCAAACTTAGAGCAAATCACTCCCATTCACTGCCGACATACCTGGAGGCTTAGTGCAGCAGTGTGTGCTGTAGATGGTTTGCTTATAACTGTGAAAGTGTGTGTCTGGAGTGCACAGTACAGTATATGCCTGCAGGTGCAGTAGCAAATCAGGTATTTTCATTTATGTCTAAAGGGAGAGAAAACATACATAGTCCTCTGTGCTGGGCAGATTACAGTGAATAGTTGTTCTGGTTTTGTGTAAAATCAGAACCCCAATAGACCAAGCTTAAGTGAGCTATAAGACTATGCTGCTCCTCTCGTACACAAATAAACTATCAGGGAGGTTTCTGCCCTTCTGCAATGTTCTGTATATATAAATACTGGTTGAGTTGTAAGGCACATACCAGCTTTGAAAATGTGTTATTTCTGCGTCTTTGGAACAGAGAGTTTAGCCTTTGGGAACATGAACAACTCTTTTCCAAAGCCACAAGGAGGAGAGGAGCGGGAAAATGTAATGTCATTAAGATGTATAACCCGGAGCTGATGCGAAATGGGAGACTGACTGTGTGGGAAATGCTTGTCGAAACTTTACATTCAGTGGGGCTTCTGACCACAGCTGTACTTTTAGTTTGGAGAGTGATCGTCAGATAATCCTCCTGCCATCTGTCAGAGTCGCCTGCTTCTTAATTAATGTGTTCGGTAGCTGAAATTACACATATTTCATTACATAAACACAAGAGTGAGCTAGTCAATAAACAGTGGTATCATGGTATTTTATGGAAAATCACAGATAAAGACAACCCCAACTATCTTATTTACATATTGAGTGCATGAAAGATGCCGATAGAAACAAATAATTATGAATAAGAGGCTACAAATTAATTATTCCGACATTAGGGAATCTATTCTAGTAGACCTCAACAATGGAATTATGATCAGTAGAAATGGCCAAGACATGGGACCTTTATCGACATTAGGGCGGTGGTGGCGAAGTCCATAGGGACTTGGCTTGGCAACTGGAAGGTCACCAGTTCAAGTCCCGGAAAGACCAAGTGTTACCGAGGTGTCCCTGAGCAAGGCACCGTTCCCTACACGGCTCCCCGGGCGCCGTACATAATGGCAGCCCACTGCTCCTAACACTAGGATGGGTCAAATGCAGAGAAACCGTTTCGTTACATAGTACCTGTACTACGTAATGACAATAAGTTTCATCTTCTTCATTCATAAATCAATGACTTTCAGTGACATAATTTCATTTAATGTTAAGTGTTTGTTGGCTTGCTGTTCTTACTCTCGTTATGTTAATCATGTTTTCTGTCCTGTTTGTTTGTCTGTTTTTTCCCACACTTTAACTACATGTGCCAAGGAAAATTTGTTTTTTGGGCACCAGGAATGTTTTTAATCGATTTTTAAAGCATTTCATTAAAAAAAGGTTTTGCTTTTGATCATCAATAACCAAAGTCATACATTTTCATGGTGTTAATAGACTGCTATGGCTACAGAACCCTACATTAATAATGGTGTTGGTATATATTATGTGGAGTTGATGGTGGGTCTATCCTACATAAACTAATGACATAATGCAGTAGGTCTAACTAATAACTTTAAAAAGTAGACATTCCTGTTCTTCAGAAGGCAAACACCAATTGAATAGCAAGTACACCATACATTAGCACATATCTGAGGAATTTCAGCTAACAGTCAAATTCAGAGATCATTGTATGTTTGAGAAGTATGTAAAATATATATTCCTTTATTCCTCTATCAGCATAACATTTGAATCTAGTCTAATCAATGCAGATTAGATATACCGAAATAAATCAACCGTAAATTCCCCAAACATTACTCATAGCTTGGGAGTTTTGGTCCATAAATTGGACCAAGCATATCCCTGTCAATGCCAGGCAGTGTGTGAGGCTCAGTGTTCATGGATGAGCAAAATAATGTGGAAGATTTTTTTAGCTGGATTTCTCCTTTGGAGTCGAGCCATGGGAAACCGTACTGTGACAACAGACTCCCCGCAGAGCGCACCAAATCACACAGCTCTGTTCCAACCATAGCATGTGTGTGTGTTAGCATGTGCAGGAGCGTGTGTATATGTCTCCCCATTAGTGTGTGTGTGTGTGTGTGTGTGTGTGTGTGTGTGTGTGTGTGTGTGTGTGTGTGTGTGTACAGTTTACACACACATATACATCAGTCTGGTCTGGATCATTTTAAACACGCATTCCTGCTGGGATCTGTGTATCGGCTGCAGGTTTGTACGAGTATTTGGGATTGATAATCAGTTTGGATCATCTGAGGCTACTGTGATATTCAATCTTCATAACACGCACTGTGTGTGTCATGTGTGTGTGTGTGTCTAGCCTGACGGATTGCCTCTTTGGCAGAGAGATTTGTCACTCAGCAGGGGAGTGCATGGTAGAAACACACACACACTGAACACAGTTGGGTTCAGTTCTGGAGGTGATGAGAGAGAGGGGGATGAAGAGTGTGTGCTGCAGGTTTCAATGGGACCCTCTCTCAGGATGTGCAAATGTGTTTTAAACATCACTTAAAAGTTGAGTGTCTGCAAATGTACTTTCTAAAAGTGTGAATCTGTGAGGTTGCAAATGAGAAAACTGTCTGTGTGTGTGTGTGTGTGTGTGTGTGTGTGTGTGTGTGTGTGTGTGTGTGTGTGTGTGTGGTGTGTGTGTGTGTGTGTGTGTGTGTGTGTGTATGTGTGTGTGTGTGTGTGTGTGTGTGTGTGTGTGTGTGTCTGTAGCTTGTAATGTGTAGTGACAGTAATTCATGGCAGAGTGATGGGGGTGTAATGCTTACTGTCACACTGCTGGGCATGTCAGGAATCCTCTTCCTTGGCAGAGTTGCTGATGGACACAGAAATAGAGAAAGGTCTTACACTCGCAAGAATGTGTGTATGTGGGTCCATGCCAATGCAGCGGTAAAACTACACTTCTACTTATTGTTTTCTTCTAAAACTCTGGTCACCAGTTAATCACATTGTCTTTGGAGAGTTTGAGGTTGATCACGATGCGCTTTAGCTGAAAGGTAATTTGTTAGTTTTCAGAAACCTCTCTTAGCTCCTATAGAAGGACTTATTTAACATGACTGCAAAGGTAATTTGTATGGAGGCCTTCATTTTGAAGGACCTACAGTAAAACCCTTGTGTTTGTCACCATTGCTCACGATATTGGTGTGCTTTACTGCTATTGCTATAACTCTTTTAGCGAATCAGATTTGAATATGGATCTACAGTACACAGAGCAAATAGTGGTGATGTCATGTCAAAGGCTAATGACCGCTGTTCAAAAATAATAATAAAAACATATTTAAAATATAAAAATACTTTTTATATACTAGATCCTTATATATTTAAGTCCTTTGTGCATCGATCTCTGAAGTTTGGATTTAATATAGATCAATATCAGAAGACTTTAATGGCATCCACAATTCAACGTAGAATAGACACAGTTTAAATACCAAGAATATGTGATAGATGTGAAGGAGTGTAAATCACCCAAACGGGTAATACATATAACTTTTTTTACCCAGTGTTTGTGGACATATGTGTCTATCTGGAGTGCCTAAGAGCCTGCAAACTCCTTGTCCCTAACTTATATTTACCCCAGTGACTTAAGACCTATTTTTCCAAAGCTTCGCCATATTTTTTGGAGAAAGACGTTTTGAGAAAAAATATTGTGTTTTTTTTGCATTTAAGCACGTAAATAATACACATATGAACCTGGAAAGGATCATTATATGTCACCTTTCAAACCGCTCAGTGTGGAAAAAGGGATAATGTTCACCAACACTGCAGAAATCCCCTAACAATAAACACGTGTGTAAATCTGTGTGTGTCTGTGTGGGATTGCACTTGTAGTGATGGGTCTGATTATCCTTGCTCTAAAGGTGGGGATTACCCCCGCTGACCCCAAAGTGAAGACACATCCATAATGGACGACACACACACACATTGGTAGGGTCCGGGGATGTTTCCAGAAGGTTTACGTAGAGTTAACCTGTGGTTTGACTCTGAAGTCAATCCAATGGTATACACATGCTTAAATCATCACATGATCTCATCAGCACCCACAGAGAGAGGGAGAGAGAGCTTGGTCTTATCATCACCTTAGCAGCCCAAAGGAATTTTATAACAGAGGGATCTGGGAGAGAAGGAAGTCAGGGAGCTGAGGAGGTTTAGAAAAGAGGGGTCCGAGGAGAGGAGAGAGGGTTAAGGCAACATATGTGTTGAGAGGAGCGGAGGAAATGAAGCTTGGGGGATCGCAGACAGAGGGGAACTGGTTTGGGCTGTTATAAACATCCAGATTGAAAAACAGGGACAAAGGGCTTTTCTCAGCTTCATCTATTTACCTTTGTATGACCTGAATTCATTCTGATTCACACTCAAGTCATGTGAACCAGTGTACCAGTTACCAGTAAGTAACAATTAAACTGCGGAAATTAGCGTATAACCCCTTCATGAGAGCAATTAAGAAAGTTCTTCCTCAATACTTTAGTGAATGTTCTAAAGAGATTTATGTTTTATTCTCATAACAGTTAAAGCATTTCTTATAAAACTTGGCAGCCACTATCAGCAGAACAGATAACACTACTCTACCTGCCATAAAGCTAGAAGGTCAGTGGATTTTGGACTAACGTATAAGAGAGCGCCATAAAGACAAGAGGTGTATGAGGTCATACAACTTTGACAAGCTTCCTATTTATTGCTACACGTTTGTTTTGAAGTATCCGTGCCCCCTAGTGGTCAGAATAATTTAGCAGCAAGTTATATCAAAAAAGGTTAATCCTATGTATTTGTCTCTTCACTTTCTTCTTCTTCCTACTTCTCCTATGCATCTATTAATAGAACTGGATGCAGCGTTGGCAGCGGGACCCGGTTTATTTCTGTGACTACCCGATTTGCATCTCTGCCTGATTTGCATTGCTCAAGCGCGAGATGGTCCGCCATATTGGACAGCTACAGACGGCAACCCAAATAGGACATTTGACGTCTTGACGGGTGCCCAATTTGCATTGCACATGCGCGAGTCATAAACGTCTCAAATATCTGTACATCTGACAAAATGAAGACTTTTGTGTTTTACAACAATTTGAGAGAATACATCTCTAAAGGGGAATTGTATTGTCATATAAGAAAAATACTGCTCTAATAACAGACATTTGTTCTTGAATCAACTTTTTTCATTCACAGTTAATGTAGTTAGATATAAATGATTAATGCCATTTTGCATACATTCACAGTAAATATTTCTTCAGTATGATAGCTGTCCAACAGAAGTTAAATCCATTTCTCAGTTATTCTAAGAATGTACTTAACCCACTAAAAGGAGTTGTGAAATAATAGTGAAGTCACGTTGTAATAACAATAACTCATCTCTCTCGTTCAGATTAATGTGTTCGGGTTTTTTGAGTTTTTATTTTCTGCTTTGTGAAACGCCACTGTTTCAAGTGTCCTATGTGGGTTGCCCTATATAGCTGTCCAATATTGCGGACCATCTCGCGCTTGCGCAATGCAAATCGGGCAGAGATGCAAATCGGGTAGTCACAATTTCTGCAAAATTGAGAGTGCACGCATGAGTTTTCCCTTAAGCCCCGCCTTTGTTCGGCCGCTCTTACTCATATTCATATATTTATAGTTGATAGGGCTTAATATAGCCCAATAAAATGAGTAGAATTGAAATTCAGCAGAGGTTGCAGTTGATGTTTAAACTAAGGTGAGCTGGAGCTGAATTATTTCACACACAGTGACGTCACGAGCTACCCACAATGCAACACGCGCCATATATATATATATAAATACGCCATTTTCATGGAGGTGCAAATATCCTGGAAGTGCAAATATAAACAGCTAGCTTAAGTAGCCAGGCAGAGCGCACTAGGTTTTTTTTCTGAATTAACGACCGAAGAAATCGCTGCATGTCTTCGGATTACATCTCTGGACTTGAGGGGTGTGCTCTAGGTCGTTACCAGCGTAAACTAGAGCTGTGTGGGTTGTCGGATTGCCTTTACAGACTGCGTCGATTTTGGCTGCATCTACATCTAATTTCTGGAAACACCAGGTGAATACCCCACTGGTCACAATAATATTATCATGCCATTGCATATATGTGGTATTTTAGAGTTGACTATATTGATTAAGGCAATAGACTATGATATTCAGTACAGGAAGCTTAGCAACACCTAGACGGTGTACGGCTAAACCCTTGGCCTGCTTGCACCTCGCGTAAAACGGCGGATACCGGAAGTACGGTGTCGCCCTCGGCCCAATACCCGTATATGTGTGTGAAATAATTCTGTGGTTGATGGTCGCTGTTGGTTTCGCAGTTGTAAGTTGTATAGATGTGCTTGGAGCAAATACATTTAAGATCAGTAGAACATTCTCATACAGTTTTGCTGCATATATTTCTAGAAAATTAACAACGTCACATATGGAACAAATAAAAGGTAATTAATAATACAGAGTAGAGAAAACAGCCTTTACATTTCTCCAGAGAGGAACATCAGAAAGCTGACTGATTTGTATTCATGGCATGCCAAACAATGGAGAGTCAAATGGCAGACACGTCAGTAATCACTGTTCAATAATTAATGACTGTCTAGGATCTTCTCCGCGAGGAATACCCAAACAATTATTTTCTCTTCTTATGTAAATCAAGGCAAGATGAATTCATACATGTGTGTCGCTGGTTGAGAGAAAGGCAGGACAGATTTGAGAAGAGAAAAGGGAGTTGGATAAGAGGGGTGAGGTTGAAAACAAGTGGGAGAGGCGGGGTGCAGAGAGAGAAAAGTGGGACGCTCTCCTGGAGGCCCCATGTCATGAGATTCTCATTATTTACCTCCTTGGATACCAAGAGCCCTCCCAGTGTCTTTATATTATCCTTTCTCATCCTTCTTTTCTCCTCTTCCATTATTCACTTTTTCTGCCTCCCCAGTCAGATCCCAAACCTCCCATTTACACTCTCACTGTTCTTTAATCTCCTCCTTTTTTCTTTTCTCTTTTGTAACTTATATTGACCCTCTTCCTTCTATTTTGTATTTTCCTCTCCTTTTTTCTTTCAATGTCTTCAGATGGGCTACTGTGAATAAGAGGAGACTCCAGGATCAGATTTCTCCAGGATGGTTGTCCATCATAATGGGGATGCCTTTTTAAATAGTATTGTTATTTTGCTAACGCTAACCCAGGGTTTTTGTACAACATAAACACACAAAAAATGGTTTCAACAGTTTGTTCATTAAATAAATACAAAATGTTAGATGCTGGATGGAACATGATCTAAAATGAAGACAAAAAGTAGTGCACAAAAAGCTTTAATGTGATATATGTTTTCAGCACATTGCTCCTCAGATTGATTATGCTAAACTAGCCAAAGGTCTCAAGACTGGTCTAACAGTCAGCATTGGATCAACTGAAACTCTTAATGCCTCATTGAATACCTTTTATTACAGAAATAGTTGGACATTTAAAAAAAAAATACGTTTTCTCTTTCTTGCTCAAAGGAGGTGCTTTCACATACAGCAGGTATGATCACAAGGCTTTGCAAGCGGTTCCACTCATACTACACTTGATGGTCCGCTTATTTTTTGTCTTGGCAGGTGATGGAAATATTATGATTTCTTGCTATTAACAATGTCATCTTCGGCTCAAAAGATTTTTTGTAAATTCCTCACTTCAGACTGAAACATGATGTCATCTAGATGTTAAACTGTCTGGCAATGAAATAAGATGGTAGAGTGTTTTCGAAGTGGATTTTTTGTGTTTAGAGTGTTGCAATGGAAGATTCCTGAACATTTTGGTCAGGATGAATTTTTTTACAAAAGGTATTCACATGACATGAATAATTCTGAAAGGTCTTCTGTATTTGTAAAGGGGGCTTACACTTTTTAAAAAAAAAGTTATTTTTTTTATCAGCTATTTTTCTTGGCAGGTTCATGAAGCAATTAATATATAAATCATTATCGTGTTGGGCTCAGGTTTTAAAACAGACCACCAACAGGCCACCAAAGAGGTGTAATTCAATGATAATCCGGAGGCAGAATACGTAGATTCTTGTTAGTAAACCCTAAACCACAGGGCAGAATCTTTTCTCCTTCTTGAGCATTGTCCATATGTGAAGGCACTGAGGTAATCCTTAGAAATTGGAAGGGTATCCCTTTCTTTCTTTGGGGGTTAAAACCAGTAATCCTTTAAAAGTGGACCGACTCTTGTTCTCTCTCTCTTCATCTTGCCGTTTTAAGAAGGAAGTGTAATCTGCTTTTAGTTTGGTGCTGGATTTTTCCCTCAATAGGCATCTGGGGATGTGAGAGCAGGTCGAGATGATGGATTGAGTGCATAAGTGGACAAGTTGAAAAGCCTATTGTTAGGAAAAAGAAAGTGACAGAGAAAAGGAGAGAACAGAAAAGAAACAGAAAACATGTAAGTGCTTTGGAAGGTTTTAATGAAACATATATCAAAAAGGATAGACAAGAATATTGTGAGACCGATTGAAAGTAATAAGAGACGAGTTAAGTAAAAGAAAATCTCTGAACCAACATACCGAACCACACAGGATATTAAGTTGGTGGTCAGGCGTAGAAGAGTGATTGTTAGGTTGTGTTGAAGTGACTAAACACACACACATACACGCACGCACGCACGCACGCACGCACACACACACACATGCACGCACGCACACACACACACACACACACACACACACACACACACACACACACACACACGCACACACACACACACACACACACACACACACACACACACACACACACACACACACACACACACACACACACACACACACACACACACACACCTTAAGTAACTGAATCTCCCAGTAGGAGCCAGTGTAGTTTTAACCCTTGACCTCTTGACCTCGTCTTAGTTACTGCGCAGTTAGCTTAGCCACTGTGAAACCATCAGATACTTGTGGTAAAGTTGCAGCCAGGGAGTGATGGGTTGATAAACCACATACCTGAACAAAGCTGTTGAATCGCTCTGTAGTTGATTTTACACAATGCATTACGTACTTGATACTCTGATTCTGCAAGCAGTCATCCATTTCGTTGGTGAATCTGTTCAAACTTTTTTGCACATAAAATAAATGTCATCCTTCTCTTTGACTAGGAGGCAAATTGGCTTGATTTATGTGTTGCGTGAGGGGAGAATTACCAACCCTGTCTCCTGCAAAATTACGTTCCCATACAAATAAAATGCAACCTCAATTATGTTTAGAGGGAAACATATTTTCTCCTGGAATATGGTTTCAGTTTTAAACAGGGGCTTAATGTTGTAAATGGAAAGAAAACCAAAAACTCAGCAGTTGTGTTTACAAAAGAACATGGTTTGGCTTGAAATAAGCAAGTTTGTTAAGGACGTAAATAAAGAAGGTGAGCCAACAGTGACTTTTGGTTTCACCCGGGACACAAATATGAGTCTAGGGCAGTGGCGGTTCTAGAACATTTTACATGGGGGGGCAAAGGGGAGGCAAGAGGTCATGCCAGGGTGGCATAGGAGGGCGGACAGTACGTGGTATGTTATACTGTATATAACCTATTTATTGTTAATTCATGCCCTAACACAAGTGTTCTTAATGCACAAGAGAAACAAGGTGTTCAGACAAACAATCGGGTGCCCTTTGAGTCCCCCAAGCTTACCTCAACCATTTTAAATGAAAGGAAACTACTAAATGTATTTTAAAGCAATGAATTAATGGAATAGGTTGTTTTGCATTACAATGTCAAATTAAATATATATTTTGTTTTAAAAAAAATTGGTTGTCTTAGACAGACATATTTGCATGTCCTCACTAAGCATTATTACATATTAATTTAATATTAAACAAATCAAAATGGCCAATTATCCCAAAATGTTGCCGCTAATATAATCATATGCTTGTCAACTTTAACTGATCAAAAATCAATTCTGAAAAAATACTTGAAGTATCTATGAAATTGCAATATTGTCCCTCAGTTTGTTTCAACCCCGTCACGCCATACCATTTACCCTCCTATTAAAATAATGGATGAGTCCATGTGTGATCTGCATTGAGGGAATTACATCACAAAAGTGTCAGTTTCTTCTCTTACCTATATTTCAGATTAAGATTGACAAGCTCAACATTTCAACTATGTTGTATGAATTAATAATAGTAAATAATTGTTTATTACAAAAATAAACAATAGTTTTGCAAAATTTTACAATTGTGTAATGTCCTTGACCTCCATGTGGTGCCATATCTTAGCTAAACAAGGTCTCATGCCTACTTTTTGTCAAAAACTTCAACCATGTTACATTTTTTCAAGGAAATTCCTAGTAATTATTTATATTTTGTGCCTGAGGTGGGAAAATGTAAGTAGTCCACTACCAGATGTTATGACCAAACATTTTGGTTTCATTTTTCAAAGATATAAAGACCAATCGGCACCCGATTCAGAGAATACCCAGAATTCTGCATACTGTAAGTACTTAATTATAATTAAGTACACAAATGACATCACCCATCTCTTCAGAGAGCTACAGGTGACCTGTGCAGCAACACATTTCAATCAATATTAGTCAATACTAAGAGCTGCTAGATTGTGCTGCTGTAATGGAATATGTAAGGAGAATAAGAACATACCATGTGGTCCAGCTGGAGTTTCATCTGCCTCCTGATCCCTGCCTCTGGCCCTCTTTCTGATACTTCATCTTTATTCCTCACATATATTTCTTCTTCTTCACTAATGTCTTCATCTCCTCCTCTTCCTCCTGCTCTGAGCCTCCTGGTCTCTTCATCTCCTCCTCTTCCTCCTGCTCTGACGCTCCTGGTCTCTTCAGCTCTCTTTTCCTTTCCCTCTTTCTGTTTGTCCTGATCACTTCTCAGATATGTCTTTTTGTTGTTGTTGAATCACTCCTATACTCTGGCCTGCAAGAGTCTACTTGTGAAAAGCACTGGTACAAATGCTTGTATAACTTTACACGTTAGGGCCATGTAGCCTAGCTAATATGTAGCATATCATAAATATAACATCAGAAAGTATTGATCAAGCGCACACAGGCAGCTGTGTTTGGATCCAGTTTTTATGGTAAAGGATGTATCCTGGTTTCATTGATCTGGCCTCATGGCTGTGATGTGTAGTTTACGTGGATTTAATAGTAGGCTACCGCGTAGTTTAGCAAAGTGATCGATCTCCCAGCTAACGCTGTCTGCGTAGTATTTTGTAACGTAACGCCCCAAACAGCGCCCGTCTGTTAAATGCTATCGATTCAAACGGCAGCGTTTTATTAATATTTAGTTTCAAGCTCTCGTCCTTAGTAAAAACAAAACTAGTGGAAAGGGAAATGCTCCCAGGGGAAGCTGATCCTTAGGTGCTGGGACAGCTCGCTCCCTCTCTGCAGCGGTGTGAGCCGCGGTCTGTGTGAACGCCGCTCCGCAGTTTAATGCAGGGCCGTAGCTGCGTTTTTAACGGGCCTAAAATGATATTTAAAATGATTCAATTTTAAATAATGTAATGCTTGTTTTGTTGCTTGAGAAGCTTGTGGAAATAGTGTAGGTTTGTTTTAGTACAGTTTTAGGGAAACAAAAGTTAGGGGACCAGCTGGGGGGGAAAGGCTCTACAGTGGGGGGGCAGCTGCCCCCCTTGCCCCCCCGTAGATCCGCCCCTGGTCTAGGGTCAAACAGAGTCCGGCAGTGGCTCAGTCGGGGCTTGGACTGGGAGCTGTAGGTTTGCCGGTTCAAGTCCCCGACCAGACCTAAAAAAGATGGAGTATGGACTGCTACTTGGAGAGGTCCCAGTTCACCTCCTGCCCTGCTGTGGTGCCCTTGAGCAAGGCACCGGACACCCCCCTTCCCCCCTCACTCCCATTGTTCCCGGGTGCTGTACACTAGTACTAGACTCCTGGTACTAGGATGGGTTAAATGCAGAGGCCAAATGTCACTGTGTGCTCTGCATGTGTGACCATTAAAAGAGCATTTCATCCCTCCCAATTCTATATATTATATTAAACCCATCCACCCCAAACCTCCTCCATACACAGATGTATTGAAGAAGACATATTATGCTCATTCTCGGGTTTCTTAAAAGTCACCTATTATGCAAAATCCACTTTTTCATGTCTTTTATACATAAACATGTGTCCCCTCTGTGTAAAGAGATTCTGAGAGTTTCGGGAAAAAAGATTTGCTCACTTTCTGTCCTGATCCATTTATATAAAAACCTGTCTGAAAATGAGCTGATCAGATGTTTTGTCTTGTGCAACCATTAGCCAATCACCAACCAAGGTAACACCCCCCACCTTATCACCTGAATCTCCTCCTAGAGCACCATTGTGTTCTTTTTAACCAACTATCTTGCGGAGGGGCGTGGGGAGTGGCTTCTTAATTTCATCTAAAGTAAAAGACAGAGAATCAGCACTTTTGAAACAAGGCTGAAACAGAGGGGTTTATGGGATGCTGCTGTTTCGAGCCAAACACTTCAGAGACATGTTTTGTATATATCTGAAACCTATAATATGTTGATGAAAAATAGTATAATAGGGGACCTTTAATTGTATTTTGTGCCTGTGACATGTTTACATGTTTTAGCCAGAGCCCAGTCTGCTCTGCATGGTTAGCTGGTAGGCTCTGTTGTGATTGGTTAACATGTGCAATGTTCCATATCTCTAGCCAATAAAAGAGTGCTCCTTAGTGTTGTCAATATGTGCCGGAGGTAAAAATGGAGGCTATTTCTGGACAGGGGCGGGAGAATTCTAGTCTTTGCAGACCATTTCAATGCCCAAAAACCTATATAACACACTAACTATGGACTGACTCAGCATGTGACGGACCCCACGCACAATAAGGGGCACACTCTGGACTTAATAATCTCAAAGGGTCTGATTATCTCTAAGGTTGTGGTTATGATGTTGCACTCTCTAATCATTCCTGAGTTTTCTTTGAGAGCTCTATTTCTGTTCACAAAAATGTTCAAAAATAGGTAACCACAAAGCGATATTTTACTGAAAATAATAAGGAAATGTTTGTTCAGAATTTTTTTTCCACACTTGCCCCTGCTAACATCTCAGTAAATTAGCTAGTAGATCATTTTAATTCAAAAATAAAATGTCGTATAGATGCCATTGCTCCAACTAAGGTAAAGGAAGTGTCTGGCAAGAAAATATATCCATGGAGAAAGGCCATGACCGTGAAAACAGAAAAAAGAGTGTGTCGAAAAGCTGAACGCAGGAGGCGAAAAACAAATCTCCAGGTTAATTTTGAAATCTTTAAAGAGAGACTTGGCTTTTATAATTTGGAATTGAAAAATGCACGACAGTCTTTCTTCTCTGACATCATTACCAAAAACAAAAACAATAATAATAATAATTAAAACTGCGGTCGCACTTGTGCGCGCAGTGATGAGCGGGCCCTCGCGTCCGTGCGCCTGTCGGGGAGGGCGGCAGGTCGTCCCGGCGTCAAGCAGACGTGCGCGAGTCCTGGGAAATGAGCCGTTTGTCATTTCTCTAATTTTCGCGTCCCAGACTCCCAGGTGCTCCGGCAGCGACCCGGAAACGGATGTCGAAGGAAAACAAATTTCTCTAAAGGGTCGTCGAGGATCGATTATCGAGTCAGGCTGTCTGGAGGAGCCGTAACCGAGGATACACTGATTTAGAGGAGAGAGGAGTGTCTCTGGAGGAGCTATAACCGAGGGTACACTGAAGTATTCTCCTGAGACGATTTCAGCCAACAGTGATGTTTAAAAGAGGCGTGACGCATGACTGGACTTCTGTCAAATGAAGCACAGCTCTGCAAACTGTTCCCGTTGTGATTATAAGTTATTTGAGATGATCAAATGTGCATCAGACTTTGTGCCCTTTACCGTTTGTTTACTCACTAATCAAATGTCCCCTGGATGTTAGGTGATGTTACAGTGAGAACAGCTGCTGAGGTCAGTGCAGAAAGCAGAACAGTGTGTATAATATATATCGCTCAATAACAAATGTAACAGGCCTACATGTCACACTGTATTTGTAGGCTTTAGGAGATATCTACAAATAAACATTAGGGTTAGGGTTAGGGTTAGCGAGTGTCTTTTGTAATGAATATGCCGCCAGCAAAGGGCGTTGTTGGACTAACAGTAGGTGTGTGTGTTTGTGTTTGTGTGTGTGTGTGTGTGTGTGTGTGAGAGTTGATGTGCCAGGCAAACAGGCAGGCCTCAGTAGCTTATCTGACATATAATTGGTCAAAAATGGTACATTCTCCGTTAGCCTACGAGCTCCCCGTTTGAGCGAAGGACTATTACTTCTCAATGTAGCATGACATTGGATATGCGCTGAAGTTGTCCTGGATTGGAATTGTGCCGATCATTCCCCTATGAGGAGTTTGCAGAAATGTCCTTAAAATGCATGAAAAACGGCCATTTTTCAAAATGGCCGACTTTCTGGTGGGCGGGGCTAATGGAAGGCAATTTGAAATATGTGTGCAATCATAATAGCAATATGTATACAGCGTTTCGTGAATATTGGAAAAAGTATACGCGAGTAGTTTGGAGTAATTTGGAGTAATTTGTGACATGTGAATCGTCAAAAATGGTGTATTCGCTGTTAGCCTACGACCTCCACGAGTAATTTTTCAAAAATGTGCTCCTGAATTAAGTATCCTATTGGATAGGGGCTAAACCTGTCCTGCATTGGAATTGTTCTGATCATTCCCCTAGGAGGAGTTTGCAAGAACGTGCGTAAAATGGCTGAAAAACGCACATTTTTCAAAATGGCCGACTTTATGGGGGGCGGGGCTAATGGAAGGCAATTTGAAATATATGTGCAATCATAATAGCAATATGTATACAGCGTTTCGTGAATATCGGAACAACTGTATCCGAGTAGTTTGGAGTAATTTGCAACATGTAAATCGTCAAAAATGGTATATTCGCTATTAGCCTACGACCTCCACGAGTAATTTTTCAAAAATGTGCTCCTGAATTAAGTATCCTATTGGATAGGGGCTAAACCTGTCCTGCATTGGAATTTTTCTGATCATTCCCCTAGGAGGAGTTTGCAAGAACGTGCGTAAAATGGCTGAAAAACGCACATTTTTCAAAATGGCCGACTTTATGGGGGGCGGGGCTAATGGAAGGCAATTTGAAATATGTGTGCAATCATAATAGCAATATGTATACAGCGTTTCGTGAATATGGGAAAAACTATATGCGACCAGTTTGGAGCAATTTGCGCCATGTGAATAGTAAAAAATGGTGTATTCGCTGTTAGCCTACGACCTCCACGAGTAATTTTTCAAAAATGTGCTCCTGAATTAAGTATCCTATTGGATAGGGGCTAAACGTGTCCTGCATTGGAATTTTTCTGATCATTCCCCTAGGAGGAGTTTGCAAGAACGTGCGTAAAATGGCTGAAAAACGCACATTTTTCAAAATGGCCCACTTTCTGGGGGGCGGGGCTAATGGAAGGCAATGTGAAATATGTGTGCAATCATAATAGCAATATGTATACAGCGTTTCGTGAATATCGGAATAACTATATCCGAGAAGTTTGGAGTAATTTGCGACATGTAAATCGTCAAAAATGGTGTATTCGCTGTTAGCTTACGACCTCCACGAGTAATTATTCAAAAATGTGCTTCTCAATTAAGTTTCATATTGGATAGGGGCTGAACGTGTCCTGGATTGGAATTTTTCCGATCATTCCCCTAGGAGAAGTGTGCAAGAATGTGCTTAAAATGGCTGAAAAACGCACATATTTCAAAATGGCCGACTTGTTGGGGGGCGGGGCTAATGGAATGCAATTAGAAATATGTGTGCAATCATAATAGCAATATGTATACAGCGTTTCGTGAATATTGGAAAAGTATACGCGAGTAGTTTGGAGTAATTTGGAGTAATTTGTGACATGTGAATCGTCAAAAATTGTGTATTCGCTGTTAGCCTACGACCTCCACGAGTAATTTTTCAAAAATGTGCTCCTGAATTAAGTATCCTATTGGATAGGGGCTAAACCTGTCCTGCATTGGAATTGTTCTGATCATTCCCCTAGGAGGAGTTTGCAAGAACGTGCGTAAAATGGCTGAAAAACGCACATTTTTCAAAATGGCCCGACTTTATGGGGGGCGGGGCTAATGGAAGGCAATTTGAAATATATGTGCAATCATAATAGCAATATGTATACAGCGTTTCGTGAATATCGGAACAACTGTATCCGAGTAGTTTGGAGTAATTTGCAACATGTAAATCGTCAAAAATGGTATATTCGCTATTAGCCTACGACCTCCACGAGTAATTTTTCAAAAATGTGCTCCTGAATTAAGTATCCTATTGGATAGGGGCTAAACCTGTCCTGCATTGGAATTTTTCTGATCATTCCCCTAGGAGGAGTTTGCAAGAACGTGCGTAAAATGGCTGAAAAACGCACATTTTTCAAAATGGCCGACTTTATGGGGGGCGGGGCTAATGGAAGGCAATTTGAAATATGTGTGCAATCATAATAGCAATATGTATACAGCGTTTCGTGAATATGGGAAAAACTATATGCGACCAGTTTGGAGCAATTTGCGCCATGTGAATAGTAAAAAATGGTGTATTCGCTGTTAGCCTACGACCTCCACGAGTAATTTTTCAAAAATGTGCTCCTGAATTAAGTATCCTATTGGATAGGGGCTAAACGTGTCCTGCATTGGAATTTTTCTGATCATTCCCCTAGGAGGAGTTTGCAAGAACGTGCGTAAAATGGCTGAAAAACGCACATTTTTCAAAATGGCCCACTTTCTGGGGGGCGGGGCTAATGGAAGGCAATGTGAAATATGTGTGCAATCATAATAGCAATATGTATACAGCGTTTCGTGAATATCGGAATAACTATATCCGAGAAGTTTGGAGTAATTTGCGACATGTAAATCGTCAAAAATGGTGTATTCGCTGTTAGCTTACGACCTCCACGAGTAATTTTTCAAAAATGTGCTTCTCAATTAAGTTTCATATTGGATAGGGGCTGAACGTGTCCTGGATTGGAATTTTTCCGATCATTCCCCTAGGAGAAGTGTGCAAGAATGTGCTTAAAATGGCTGAAAAACGCACATATTTCAAAATGGCCGACTTGTTGGGGGGCGGGGCTAATGGAATGTATGTACAAATATGTATTCAATTCCATGAGGAATGTCTGTGCCAAAATTCGTGAAGTTCTGAGAAACTATGAGACTACCACACAATAGGGGGCGCTAGTGAGCAGTATTTTAGAAAAATTACGTTTTTTTTTTACATTCTTGAAAAGGTCGTGGGCTGTGACGTGTGTACCAAGTTTTGCGTACCGAAACACATTTTAGCACATCGTCATAAAAAAAAAAGTACAGGCCACGCCCACATTTGTCATTCGTTGTGACAATTTAAATATAAGTCCATACTCATCCCCAGAGTATGTCTAAAAAAAAATATATATATTTCGTCCATCAGTTCATGAGTTATACATTTGTCATGTTTTTGGCGCCCCCTATAGTCCAAAATGGAAATTACTTGTTGTGCCTATTCCCCAATACAGATTGAACATTACCACCAAAATGTGTGTTTTTTTTTGTACATTGTTGATGAGTTATGAGCATTTCTATCTAAGCCCCGCCTTTTTGCGAACACGTTTAGAGTAATGAGGGCCACATTTATCGACTGAACATGCTCATTTCCTACGATAATGTGTCTGACCCTCCGGCGATACTGTATACTGAGTTTGGTATTGAAAAACCAAAATTTGAAATTTAAGTGAATATTTAACTGTTTTTCAAATTATGCTAATTTAAAATAAAATAAAGTAGGCGGAGCTTACGGGTACTTGGACATTATATGTAGAGCAGGTCCACCCGAGTAAGTGTGAAAAATTTCAGGTCATTTGGAGTTACGGTGCGACTTTGTACATCTTTCCAAAAACGGAAATGGCCATAGGTGGCGCTAGAGAGCATGTTGGACAATTTGAACACATTGAGTCCAGAATATTGTAGTTTTCACCGATTCTGGAATCTGTGCAAAATTATACAACTTTTTCAGCGTCCTAAAGGCCTCAAAAACAGGAAACGCCAGCAGAAAAATAAGAATTAAAACTGCGGTCGCACTTGTGCGCGCAGTGATGAGCGGGCCCTCGCGTCCGTGCGCCTGTCGGGGAGGGCGGCAGGTCGTCCCGGCGTCAAGCAGACGCGCGCGAGTCCTGGGAAATGAGCCGTTTGTCATTTCTCTAATTTTCGCGTCCCAGACTCCCAGGTGCTCCGGCAGCGACCCGGAAACGGATGTCGAAGGAAAACAAATTTCTCTAAAGGGTCGTCGAGGATCGATTATCGAGTCAGGCTGTCTGGAGGAGCCGTAACCGAGGATACACTGATTTAGAGGAGAGAGGAGTGTCTCTGGAGGAGCTATAACCGAGGGTACACTGAAGTATTCTCCTGAGACGATTTCAGCCAACAGTGATGTTTAAAAGAGGCGTGACGCATGGCTGGACTTCTGTCAAATGAAGCACAGCTCTGCAAACTGTTCCTGTTGTGATTATAAGTTATTTGAGATGATCAAATGTGCATCAGACTTTCTGCCCTTTACCGTTTGTTTACTCACTAATCACATGTCCCCTGGATGTTAGGTGATGTTACAGTGAGAACAGCTGCTGAGGTCAGTGCAGAAAGCAGAACAGTGTGTATAATATATATCGCTCAATAACAAAAGTAACAGGCCTACATGTCACACTTTTTTTGTAGGCTTTAGGAGATATCTACAAATAAACATTAGGGTTAGGGTTAGGGTTAGCGAGTGTATAGGTGTCAGTTGTAATGAATATGCCGCCAGCAAAGGGTGTTGTTGGACTAACAGTAGGTGTGTGTGTGTGTGTGTGTGTGTGTGTGTGTGTGTGTGTGTGTGTGTGTGTGTGTGTGTGTGTGTGTGTGTGTGTGTGTGTGTGTGTGTGTGTGTGTGTGTGTGTGTGCGTGTGCGTGTGTGTGTGTGTGTGTGTGTGAGAGTTGATGTGCCAGGCAAACAGGCAGGCCTCAGTAGCTTATCTGACATATAATTGGTGAAAAATGGTACATTCTCCGTTAGCCTACGAGCTCCCCGTTTGAGCGAAGGACTATTCCTTCTCAATGTAGCATGACATTGGATATGCGCTGAAGTTGTCCTGGAATGGAATTGTTCCGATCATTCCCCTATGAGGAGTTTACAGAAATGTCCTTAAAATGCATGAAAAACGGCCAATTTTCAAAATGGCCAACTTTCTGGTGGGCGGGGCTAATGGAAGGCAATTTGAAATATGTGTGCAATCATAATAGCAATATGTATACAGCGTTTCGTGAATATCGGAAAAACTATATGCGACCAGTTTGGAGCAATTTGCGCCATGTGAATAGTCAAAAATGGTGTATTCGCTGTTAGCCTACGACCTCCACGAGTAATTGTTCAAAAATGTGCTCCTGAATTAAGTATCCTATTGGATAGGGGCTAAACCTGTCCTGCATTGGAATTTTTCTGATCATTCCCCTAGGAGGAGTTTGCAAGAACGTGCGTAAAATGGCTGAAAAACGCACATTTTTCAAAATGGCCGACTTTCTGGGGGGCGGGGCTAATGGAAGGCAATTTGAAATATGTGTGCAATCATAATAGTAATATGTATACAGCGTTTCCTGAATATTGGAAAAAGTATACGCGAGTATTTGGAGTAATTTGTGACATGTAAATCGTCAAAAATGGAAAGTTCTCCGTTCGCTTACGAAGTCGTCGTTTGAGCGATCAACTATTCCTTCGCAATTTAGCATCACATTGGAAATGGGCTGAACTTGTCCTGGATTGGATTTTTTCCGATCATTCCCCTAGGAGGAGTTCGCAAGAACGTGCGTAAAATGGCTGAAAACCGCACATTTTAAAAGATGGCCGACTTTCTGGGGGGCGGGGCTAATGGAAGGCAATTTGAAATATGTGTGCAATCATAATAGCAATATGTATACAGCGTTTCGTGAATATCGGATTAACTATATCCGAGTAATTTGGAGTAATTTGCGACATGTAAATCGTCAACAATGGTGTATTCGCTGTTAGCTTACGACCTCCACGATTGAGCTATCAAAAATATTCTTTTCCATTAAGTATCATATTGGATAGGGGCTGAACGTGTCCTGGATTGGAATTTTTCCGATCATTCCCCTAGGAGGAATCCGCACGAATGTGCTTAAAATGCATAAAAAACGCACATATTTCAAAATGGGCGACTTTTTGGGGGGCGGGGCTAATGGAATGTATGTACAAATATGTCCGCAATTCCATGAGGAATATCTGTGCCAACATTCGTGAAGTTCTGAGAAACTATATGCGACTACCACACAATAGGGGGCGCTAGTGAGCAGTTTTTTTGAAAATGTAGGTTTTTTTTTTACATTATGGAAAAGGTCGTGGGCTGTGACTCGTGTACCAATTTTTGCGTAACGAAAACCATTTTAGCTCATCGTCATAAAAAAAAAAGTACAGGCCACGCCCACATTTGTCATTCGTTGTGACACTTTAAATATAAGTCCATACTCATCCCCAGAGTATGTCTACAAAAAAAGAAAAATATTTCGTCCATCAGTTCATGAGTTAGACATTTGTCATGTTTTTGGCGCCCCCTATAGTCCAAAATGGAAATTACTTTTTGTGCTTCTTCCCCAATACAGACTGAACCTTACCACCAAAATGTGTGTTTTTTTGGTACATTGTTGATGAGTTATGAGCATTTATATCTAAGCCCCGCCTTTTTGCGAAGACATTTAGAGTAATGACGACCACATTTATCAACTGAACATGCTCATTTCCTACGATAATGTGTCTGACCCTCCGGCGATACTGTATACTGAGTTTGGTGTTGAAAAACCAAAATTTGAAATTTAAGTGAATATTTAACTGTTTTTCAAATTATGCTAATTTAAAAAAAAATAAAGTAGGCGGAGCTTACGGGTACTTGGACCTTATATGTAGAGCAGGTCCACCCGAGTAAGTGTGAAAAATTTCAGGTCATTTGGAGTTACGGTGCGACTTTGTACATCTTTCCAAAAACGGAAATGGCCATAGGTGGCGCTAGAGAGCATTTTGGACAATTTGAACACATTGACTCCAGAATATCAAATTTTTCACCGATTCTGGAATCTGTGCAAAATTATACAACTTTCTCAGCATCCTAAAGGCCTGAAAATAAGCATTGAAATATGGAATAATAATAATAATACCACGAATAACAATAGGTATCCTTGCACTTCGTGCTAGGACGCCGTTGGGGTCCTAGCACTCTCGTGCTCGGGCCCTAATAATTCCACGAATAACAATAGGTATCCTTGCACTTCGTGCTAGGACGCCGTTGGGTCCTAGCACTCTCGTGCTCGGGCCCTAATAATGATGCAATGAATTTGCCTCCTTCTTCACTGATACCATTTAGAAAATCCGACATGCAGTCAGTGCCTCTGCATCAGGTACAGCAAATGTGTTGTCCCTATCTCTACCTAATATCAATTCAAACACCATGACACAATTCCATCAGATTAATGATAAAGACCTAGAGGACATTATACAACATCTGAAATCCTCCTCCTGTAGCCTCGATTCCAACAGGATTTTTCAAAAATGTTTTTCATTGCATGGCCTCAGATCTACTTCATATAGTAAACAAGTCTCTTCACTCAGGTGTTTTTCCACAGACCCTGAAAACAGCAGTCATTAAACCGCTCTTAAAAAAGAATAATCTAGATGCTTCAGCAATGAACAATTACAGGCCAATATCAAACCTCCCATTTCTAGGTAAAATTATTGAAAAAGTAGTTTTTCAACAGTTGAGTAATTTATTGCATTTAAATAACTGTTTCGATGTGTTCCAGTCAGGCTTTCGACCAAACCACAGCACTGAGACTGCTCCAGGGCCGGACTGGGACAATAAGTCAGGCCGGGAATTATACACCCAGCCAGGCCACTACCAGTTTTCTTTTGTGCCATTTCTCTGGATTTATTTGTCAATATTTACAGCGTTGCTGCCCATAGTGATAGCCCTAAACTTTAAATCTACTACCCCAGAATAAACATATCGTAAATCTGCAAATCTATTTAGGAACCTATCCATGTGAACATATTTTTAAGTGGATATTTTAAATCCTCTAGGGGGGTTTTAAATGTTGGAGTTAAATGCATCAATCTGGTGCACTTTGAGGGGGAAATAAAGAGACCACCCCCATATGAAACAGAACTGTATACATTTAAATAATCATAAAATCATAAGAACATGGCCATAACCAATAACATACCATATCCAATATGAAAAAATATTGAAACTTGTTTATTTATTTGTTTTTGGTTCATTTATAGTTGTGAGTGTGTCTGGGCTCCTGAACCAGACTCACCCGTCTCCCCCCTCTCCCCCCTGCTCCTCTTTGAGGCAGCAGCAAAGACTAGTTTTAGCTCTCAACACGTTTTTGCACGCGCTTTCTCTCTCGCTCGCTCGCGCCACACATACACACCCTCCCGAGCTTGAATGACACACAGAGACCAATCAAGGGCATTAGTGTATGATCTGTATGAAAGTGGCCATGTCAGCAGGCCACATCATGTAGACAGCCAGTCACCCTCTGTGAGGCAGAGTCAAACCCACATTTACGCAGCGTTGCGTTCACAATACATACATACAACAAAAATTCCTCAGGCCACTTAACAGACCAGGCCATCGGGAAACCTCCCGGTCCTCCTGATGGCCAGTCCGAGCCTGGACTGCTCTTGTAAAGGTCTTCAATGACATCCACTTAAACACAGACAGTGGCAGAACTTCAGTGTTAGTATTATTAGATCTCAGTGCTGTGTTTGACACTGTTGACCACAGCATATTACTAGACCGACTAGAAAACTGGGTGGGATTTTCGGCAACAGTTCTAAATTAGTTTGAATCCTACTTAAAGGACAGAAACAACTTTGTTTCTATAGGTAAATACACATCTGAGTTGACAAATATGACATGTGGGGTTCCCCAAGGCTCCATCTTTGGGCCTCTTCTCTTTAACATCTACATGCTACCACTGGCTCAGATAATGAAAAACAACAAAATAATTTACCATAGCTATGCGGATGACACACACATTTACGTAACAATTTCACCAGGAGACTATGCTCCAATTCAAACACTGAGTAAGTGCATTGAACACATCAATGACTGGATGTGTCAGAACTTTCTCCAATTAAACAAAGATAAAACTGAGGTAATGGTTTTTGGAGCCAAGTCAGAACGTATAAAAGTTAGCGCTGAGCTTCAGTGTGCAATGTTCAAAACAACAGATAAAGCCAGAAATCTAGGTCATGGACTCTGACCTGAGTTTCAACAGTCACATTAAAACAGTTACTAAATCAGCCTACTATCACTATCACAAGAATATATCTAGGATTAAAAGACTAATGTCACAGCAGGATTTGTAAAAACTTGTCCATGCTTTTATCTTCAGTAGACTCGACTACTGCAATGGTGTCTTCACAGGTCTCACTAAAAAATATATTAGAAAGCTGCAGCTGATTCAGAACGCCGCTGCTCGAGTCCTCACTAACACTAAGAAAGTGGACCACATCACTCCTGTTCTGAAGTCTTTACACTGGCTTCCTGTGTGTCAAAGAATAGATTTCAAAATACTGCTGCTGGTTTATAAAGCACTGAATGGTTTAGGCCCAGAATACATTTCTAACCTCCTGCTAAATTATGAACCATCCAGATCTCTCAGGTCTTCAGGGACTGGTCAGCGTTCTGTCCCCAGAGTCAGAACTAAACATGGTAAAGCAGCGTTCAGTTATTATGCTCCAAATATCTGGAACAAACTCCCAGAAACCTGCAGGTCCGCTGCAACTCTGACTACTTTTAAATCCAGGCTGAAGACTTATCTTTTTGCCGCTGCTTTTAATTGAACTATTTATATGTTACACGGCACTGTAACTTTTATTCATGTATTTTTTCTTTTAATGTTTATTTTATTATCTTTGCTTTTTAATGACTGTTTTTAAAATGCCATTTTCTTAATGTCTTTCATGTTTGTAAAGCACTTTGAATTGCCTTGTGTTGAAAGGTGCTATATAAATAAACTTAAAGCATAGTAGTACAGTAGGACCCCATTACATTTGAAACGTATTTGTGAGATATTTCCCTGAAAAGGTGATTGACTATGCAGTTTCATTGCACATCACAAATAGGACCATGCTGGAAATAAAGATAATCAGGTGGAGACTAAGAAATGTCATGTGTCATTTTTTCAACATACCTGTGCACTTGCTTAACAACGTTGAAACTAGACAGCATATCATTCCAATGACACAAAAAGTTTGTCTTTCTCTTTCATGCATTCCTGCAGAGGACATTTGAATATGGATGATTGATTCTGCCGATGCGTCAGAGCCTAACAAAACTCACTGAGCATTTAAAGGTTTTCTTCTCTTCATCACATGGGGTCCTTTAGATGGCAGACGGGACAGAAAGGTTAAAGGTAGAGCAGAGTGGTTTCAGTAAACCCTCTGGAGACAAACCCTCTCACCTCTCTCATCCCTCATTTTGAGTATGTGTGTGTGTGTGTGTGTGTGTGTGTGTGTGTGTGTGTGTGTGTGTGTGTGTGTGTGTGTGTGTGTGTGTGTGTGTGTGTGTGTGTGTGTGTGTGTGCATATGTGTGTGTATAGGACCGCTCTAAAGTAGATCCCCCTCACCTTTCAGTGACTTTTTTGAATGAGACTGCATGTGGCCAGCACAGGGCAGAGGTACTGACTGAGGCTGGTGTGTGTGTGTGTGTGTGTGTGTGTGTGTGTGTGTGTGTGTGTGTGTGTGTGTGTGTGTGTGTGTGTGTGTGTGTGTGTGTGTGTGTGGTGTGTGTGGTGTGTGTGTGTGTGTGTGTGTGTGTGTGTGTGTGTGTGTGTGTGTGTGTGTGTGTGTGTGTGTGTGTGTGTGTGTGTGTGTGTGTGTAGGTACGTGAGGGGATTAGTGGCTTTGGCCAAGGCTAATCTGCAGGTCCCCAGGGAGTCTGCAGAGCCCACCACTGGACTGAGTTTGCGGAATGAATTGTGTGTGTCTGTGTCTGTGTTCAACCTACTACTGTGCGCACCAAGCTGCCTTCCAAACTGTGACTGCTCCATTGAGTTGTGATTCAGATTTAGCACACCAGGAAGGGAAATAAGAACTCTACGTGTGTGGTGTGTGTTTGCGTGTGTACAGTAGATGTGTGCGTGTGTTTCTGTCTGTTTCTGTATTTCTATTTTGCGGTCATCAGCAGGTTAGCTACTGACATATGGCTCTTTGATGTTTTGGACCAAATTAAATGGGTGGAACTTTTTCTGTTGAATGTGCAGAGAGATTTTTCTTCTTACTGTAAGAGAGTGGCAGAGAGGGAAACCGGGGGTTTATAAATCTAAAATCAAATATTGTGTATGCATCATTCTGTGTTTGTACGTGCCCACATTTATCCTTTCTATCTTCCTCCAGAAACTCAAAAAGCCTTAATCCCAGGATAGTTGTTCAATAAACATTAATAGAAAATAATATACATTTAAATATTGCACAGTTTAAAAAAGTATGTGATCATTAATCAAGAACGTTCACAACAAAGTCTGAAATGATATATACCTGAATGACCTCACAACCCGAGCACATCTGCATCTGTGAGCGGAGGTCGAACATGCCTTCAGGGTTTTCCTCAGGGTAGCTGCTGGGAAGGCTGCAGTCTTTGTGTGTGTGTTTGTGTGTGTAAGAGTGTGTTTGTGTGTGTATGGTTTAGCTTCGGGAGTCATTTCAGCAGAGTCAAACCAAGGATTAGGACAAGGCGCCGCATGGAAATAAGAAATTAGCCTGAGGGCTGAAGAGGGTTTGTGTGTGTGTGTGTGTGTGTGTGTGTGTGTGTGTGTGTGTGTGTGTGCGTGGGCGTGCGTGCGCGTGCATTTACAGAAATGTATGTGTGGGATGACATTTTGTGTGGGAGTGCAAAAAATGTGTTGTATGAATATCTTTTATAAAATGAGAAATCATAACACAAACACATTTTCTTGCCATTACTATGCTACACTTAAAGCAAGTGTATGTAAATCACCTTTCAAAGGTTTTACGCGGGGCCGCAGACCTCTGACATTGCTGATGTTGGTTTAGTGTCCAGGGTACTGTTCGTTCTGCATCCAAAGCAGACCTGGAGCCAGGTTTACAGCTGCAGTGTTGTGCATCTAAATCTATCTTCAGTGAACATTGGCATGTTTTCAGCTGAACGCGAACAGTGTGGAGATCCAACTCCACACTTAATGTTTAGTCATGCAACTAAAAGATGCATATGGAAGCTGTGATCCTGTTATGGCTAAGTGTAGATATTTTGCATTATCAACCCACCTAAATACTGCTAAAACTTTAAAGGGTAGCATCTAGCTGAGCTTAAAGCAAAGCCAGTGTTTATATAATACTTGTATCAAATGGGGCAATGAAAACTGTCTCTGGTAGAGGTTAATCCAGATAAATTATCACCCAAATCTGCAGCTCCTCTCAGCTTTACAGAGCTTTATCTGAGTTTCTGCTCTTTGTTTAACTTGCCTGCCACAAATGTACTGTTTTGGTTGAGTCTCGCAGTTACATTTTCAGTTTAGTGACTAGACAAAATATTTCCATTGTGAGTTGGTAGACACCAAAACAGAGCTAAAAGACATTTTCAATCAAAAATGTTTCAGTCACATCAATAACGCTTACAATGCATTTGAAAATGTTCATAAAAAATGTAAATCACAACATACAGAATTTTAATTTTAAAAGCTAAAAGTACAAAGAAACTCAGTTGGTTCCACATGAACATCAACCCACTTACAGTATATCATAATTAATAACGCACAACAGCATATAAACGTGCTTTGTATCTGGCATTGTTGGCTATGGTTTTTTGCAAAGTGGTCTGAGTCTGCATGTATGTTTGATGTATGTTTGTGTAAGTGCATCACGTGACCCTCTAACAGGGATCACATAGGCCTCATTTATAGGAGAAAACATAAAGCGTCCTGGCTGAGAGTTATGTTTACTATAAAAACCAGATTTAAAGGGGAGGTAGGGGGGGTGTGAGGGATTAAATGGGCGGTCTGTGCTTCATCAGGAGTGGCAGGATCTGAAGAAGTGTCAGAACCGCAGAAAAAACAAACCCATATTTTCTCAGTTAAAACACGCTGTTAAAATCACATTTATGTTTATGCGGCTAATGCTGGTCATTAAGTCACACACTTGTGTTTAGATGGTTTAAACCATCATCATTAAACACTACAGTGCAGCATATTTATTATACACCAGTCATCTGTGTTTATGAGTTTTAAAACCACCAATTATGGATTAAAGCCGTTCGTTATCAGAGCTTGCCATTAAAAGAGGTGTAACTGTTTTTTTTATTTCAGGTTTTTCTGCACATAATCCGTAGTATACTGTCACAGTTACACTTAAGAAATAAGCCAATTGTATATTTATTCCTCCAAAAAAATGTAATTGTAAGGAATCTATTGTAAAAAATCTGGACTTTATTATTAGCACGTCTCTTGAATCTAAAGCTCCGCCATGGTTCAATAGATTATCCCCTTTACTTTAATTTTGTTCTGTGGAAGGGGTGCAACAATAAATTAACCAAAGGTGTAATTTTTGGGGGGAAAGGTTTCCAAATACAAAATAATTATATTGTTTTATTTGATTTAGAAACCCAGATCTGATTGTTACATTCCATTCCCTTAAGAGAATGAACAGACACAGAATGAAGATAAAGTGGTTTAAAGTGTTTTCGGTCGTTCAGCTTGTCTTGATTAATGTCGCTACAAATGTTGTTGCTGTCAAACTCTGACAGCAGGAATCCTCAGGGATACAGAAAGTTAACTTTGGAAAACTCTTTGGCAGCTGCAGAAAGGTGCATGTGGGGAAAATCTACTCTGCAGTGCCCTTAAGCAAGACTCCACTCCCCAAATCTGGGAGCTGGAGCATGAAATGATGACTAAAAATACACCAACAAGTTCAGTATTCAGCGTGTAGAGAACTGGAAGATTGAAACAATGTAAAGAGTTCAATTTTGTTACTTCCCACCTAAATGTTATTTTTATATGTTCAACCAAATGCAGAGTCTTTAGAAAAGAGTGCAAAGAGAAAGTGCAGTCAATTGAAATTCAACTGCAGTGCAACCAACAGTATTTTTGGAAAGCCGATATCAAATCACACTATTCTGCTGGTTATCATCATGGATGTTTATATACAACCAATTTTCATTCGTCACAGTATTATCCTTGCCATTATCTCTCTTTCAACATTTCCTTCCTTCCTTTACTCATTGTCCTGAGTTCCTTACCTTGGTTGTCTTTTCTTTGAACACTTTTTGATTTTGACGCATACTCTATGTTTCTTTTCTCGTCTCTAAATACATCCTCAGTTTTTACCTCCATTCACCTTTTTCTGTGTCCCTTTGCTCTGGCATTCCACTGGCCACCCCTCTTTACCTCAAGCCATAAACCTTGTGACTATAGGTGTGTGTGTGTGTGTGTGTGTGTGTGTGTGTGTGTGTGTGTGTGTGTGTGTGTGTGTGTGTGTGTGTGTGTGTGTTGTGTGTGTGTGTGTGTGTGTGTGTGTGTGTGTGTGTGTGTGTGTGTGTGTGTGTGATTGAGAGAAGGAGAGAGTGAGTGAAGTGAGGATTTAAAAGAGTTAATTGGACTGGACACCTATTATAAATCACTGGGTTAAGTTCTCTTCTAACCATCTCACTTTCTGAGTCTGTATGTGTGAAACATAACCACACACACACACACACACAAACACACACACACACACACACACACACACACACACACACACACACACACACACACACACACACACACACACACACACACACACACACACACACACGCTGTGTAAGGTATCTGGATGGTTAAATCGATTGGTACCATGTGGCGCAAACAATCCTGTTCTGGCTGCCTTACACTGGCTCCCTATAGAACACAGGATATCATTTAAAATTCTTCTTCTCGCCTACAAAGCCCTTAATGGGCAGGCGCCATCAGAACTCATTATACCCTACTGTCCTACTAGGGCATTGCGTTCCAAGAATGCAGGGTTGTTGGTTGTTCCTAGAGTCTCTAAAAGTACAATGGGAGCCAGAGCCTTTTTTTTATCAAGCTCCACATTTGTGGAATCAGCTTCCAGTTTGTGTTCGGGCGGCAGACACCCTATCCGTTTTTAAGAGTGCGCTTAAGACCTTCCTTTTTGATAAAGCTTATAGTTAGGGCTGATTAGATTCAGCTCCTAGTTTTGCTGATATAGGCTTAGTTTGTTGGGGGACATCTTACTTCTTCCTTCTCTCTGTCTATACCTGTGTACTCTCATGTTCCGATTAACCCAGCTTCCCCAAATGTCTTTTTGGTGCCTATATACGTCATGGCTGATCCTGTTGCTGTGGTCCTGTGTCCTGGATCGCGAGTCGTGGTTGTGCCTGTTGCTGTGGTTCTGGATCATAGGTCCTGGATGGATATCCTCGTGGATTAATCTTCTTATTATACACACATGCATTTCCAAACATTTGGACTACCTATGTTGCAAATGTATTATCTTTTCAATTTACACACGGCATCTATTGCACGTCTGTCCGTCCTGGGAGAGGGATCCCTCCTCTGTTGCTCTCCCTGAGGTTTCTCCCATTTTTCCCTTTAAACTGTGGGTTTTCTCCGGAAGTTTCTCCTTGTACGATGTGAGGGTCTAAGGACAGAGGGTGTCGTATTGCCATACTGATATTCTGTACACACTGTGAAGACCACTGAGACAAATGTAACATTTGTGATATTGGGATATATAAATAAATATTGATTGATTGATGCAGGTGGACAGGCGAGACAGAAGGTGGGACACGAGAGACACATCAAAGGGAGAGAGAAACTAGAAGTTACAAACATGTCAACAGAAACAGAAAACATTTTTTGTAAAAGGACTCAACTATCGGTGTGTTTTCAATTTTTGACAATAAAGCTATTAGATGTATAGTGTTTTATAAGAAAATAAGAGTTTTGCTTTGATACAGGAAATACATTGACAATCAAATAATGAATATAAAATGCACTCAATGCAGTTTTAAACTTTCCCAACATGCACTTTATATTTATGATGCTAGAAAGTAATCGACAAACATCCACAAACTTCTGTGTTTATACGTGTGTGTGTGTGTGTGTGTGTGTGCGTTTCTTTGTTTGTGTGTATCCAGAGCAGACAGGAAAAGAGGAAAATATTAAGACAGGCTAATAGGAACAGATACAAGGAAAGTGGGGAGCTAAAAGAACATGTGGAGGACAAGGGGGAACAGACTGAGGAAGGAAGGAAACACTGAAGACATCAGTGACAGAGGACTCGCTGGTGATGAAAGGAAAAGGGGAGAGCGAGAGATGAATGGGGTCATGGAGAGGCTGGCAGTGCTGAAGAAAGAGAAAGAACAAATTAAAAGGAGACAACAGGAGATAAAGAAGATAACATTTTGGCCCCAAATGAGCAAATTATAGAAAGACTGACAGGGTGAGTGAGCCAGATTGGATAAAAGAGCTTCAAGTGCAACATGAAAGATTTGTAGAAGCCAATCCATGAAACCAACATGAAACAATGTTACAAGCTGTTAGCATATGCGTCACACCAGTGGCAACGTCGTTGTTGTTTTTCAAAATGTAGAACACATTTTTATAAACCATTAATGTTTCCTTGTTTGCATGCACTTGAGCTGGTAAGTTTATCAGGTGCTGTTATCGAGGTGATGGTTGTTGGTATGCTTGCTGTAAAAAAAGAAAATAATATTGTCTTGATGGTATGCTATTATGCTGAAGTTAGCATTCGGCTGAAAGCATTGCTGAGGAAAAAAGATTTGACAAACATTGAATCTAATAATACAATAATAAACACAGTGTAATAATATGCATTGATTGTACATTAATGTTCATGTCAGTTAATATAATATCGTAAAAAGCTATTAGCAAGATTTCACCTGAGTTGACTTTTCCCCACTTGACCTTTTACTAAAACTAGTTTGAATCTTTAAAAAATAAATCAAAAGTAGTTCTGTTCACTTTGGCTCTTTCATCAACCCTGTCCTACACATTACTGTCAAATAAATGTATGAAAGCTCAAGCATGATCAAAGCAAAAAGTTGGGCTTCTTTCAATCTCAGTTCTCTTTGGAGAATATAGCCAAATTTGGGTGATGGGCGCATAACGTTTCCCTACTTTGCTGATGAAACTTTTTGTAAGACATGAAGCAATTTTTATTAGTGTCAAGCATCAGAGAAAGCCGACGTGATTGGACTTTGAGCAATTAGGGATTTTTAGCATGAACAGCTTTGACTGTTGGTTGCCTGGGAAATGTTGGCAGCAGATGATCTGTTTCAGCTGTCATTTTAAATCCCCATTGCGGTAAAAATGTGACGTAAATATTGGCAGTAAAAAACACAGTGGTGACGACTCTGATCTGAACTTTAGAAAGTGTTCTCATTTTAACTTTTCAATGAAGCTGTGATCTGCTGGGCAGAAAGCATTGTAGGCTGTAACCGGGCTCCACTGGGCACGCTCTGTGGCCTCCACTGGCTCCGTCAGTCGACAGGGGCGGGGGGGGCGGTGCTGGCTTTTAAGAGGAGAGGAAAGACGGTGGCGCTCCACTGAGCGTCAGCGGAGCATAGAGGCTTTTATTTTTGTGTTTGGAACTGTGGATAGAGGAAAGTCAGAAGAGGGTGGGAAAGTGAAACATGAAGAGATGGAATTATATTTCTTCATTAGATCATCAGTTAGCGCTAACCTTCAAGGGTCCAAAGACTAAGCATCGAAGACACCTGAAGAGTATAGCTTTGAAGTGTTGTTGCCAATCACTGAATGGGAGGAGGGGGAGCTAGTTATATTGTTCTATAAAGTTCTGGTTTCATTAAGTATTTAGGCTCTGAAGTAGTAATACAATTTTATGAATTCACGAGTGGTCCAGTCTTGTCAGGTCATCTAGAGTCCCATACACCCACAGATTAAAACAATTCAGCAGTTTTTGACATATTTTATAGGTTATTTCTAACATTGTTGGTGTTTAGGTATTCTTTTTTGTATACATTCCATATGATGATGATGATGACCATCTAACACACACACACACACACACACACACACACACACACACACACACACACACACACACACACACACACACACACACACACACACACACACAACACACACACACACACACACACACACACACACACACACACACACACACACACACACACACACACACACACACACACACACACACACACACACACACACACACACACACACACACACACACACACACACACACACACACAGGTGTCACAAGTTAGACATATATTGTTGTTTGTTTGGTTTGGCTCATCTTAACTCTCCTGTCATTTCAGGTCCCGCCTTCTTGCAGGCTCTTGCAATCAGCTCACTTCCCTCACCTGGTCTCCCCAGCCCTTCCCCTTACCTGTTACTCATTCCCTCATTACTCCACAGTATTTATACCACCTCACTATCACTTGTCCTTTGCCAGATTGTCTTGTCTTTTCTGCCAAGCTCTCTAGTGTTTGTTATTCTCTGCCCGGTTTTGACCCCTGCCTGCCTGTATTCGGACCTCGAGTTCCTGCCTGCCCCCTGTTTGGATTTGGTTGCCTGTCTGACGGATCACCTGGTTCTGAGCCCTGTTCTGCCTGCCCCTTTTCGGATTTGTTTGCCTTACTGCTGGATTTCCTGGTTTTGACCCTGCCTGTCCCTGACCTGATTAAACTGAACATTGCTAAACACTGGTTGTATCTGTGTCGTGCTATTGGGTTCTGATCTGTACCTGTGATCGTGACAACAGGTGTCATTTAATCTTTCTCAAACAAAAAAATATTTAGAGGATGATATACACATTCATAAACTCACACACCGTTTCCACATGCCTCAGAAGGAACACTAGTTAAGTTGTTTTACAGGCTCACTGATTATTTTTTATAAGCCTAAACGATGATGGATTGACAGAATGGAATGGAAAGACATACGGGACATTATGCAGCCCACCTTTATAGCCTGAAGCGTGACTGACTGCAGCAGGAGCAGGGCTGGTGTTTATCATCTTCAGGCTAAATAAAGTATCTGAAAAGAAATGTAAGACATTTGACTCACGATTTACATTTCATTGAAAGTGAATAGTTTGTCCTAAAATGAATGTTTTCATTTGTCAATACGCTGGGCGAGTTTCATTTAGTTGGCCTGCAACCTTTGGCTGTGTGTTGCGTCAAAGGTGTGTGTTCTATGTTTGCCAACTGTTTGAAAAATCTGATATGCATCCCAGAAAATATTATTACAGTCAATCCACTTTAGTTGTTGGTTTTGGATATGAGACTTTAAGACAGCTGGATTTACAGCGATAGGAGGCTAGCAGGTGACATCACTGCTCATTAACAACAGACAGAGCCAGTGTTGGTAGCAGACTGTTTAACTCACCATATAAAAACACAAGTACTTAATATAACTAAATAATGACTGAGACATTAAAAGTTCTTGTGTGATGGTAAAATGTATAATAAAAATGGTTTGACTATTTAGGTTAAAGGACAAATACCCCCAACATATTTATGTTGCTGTGTTGGAAATATTTCTATCAGAAAGATGCCATTTGCTGACTCTTGTTTTGTAAGATACATTTGTTACAACAGATGTGATTTGATGTATTGTTTTTAGAATGCCTTACATTTGTATTGACCAATAACCAGTGTATAATCATTAAAGCAGAAATCTCTTGTGGGAGAGAATGAGAGACCCAATTAATACCAATATTCTAAGAATAAAATCTGAATGCTTAAAAGTTAAAAGTAAAGTATGTTTGGAAAAATGTGGTCTTTGGCTGTGGCTATCTTGGGGGTGTTGTGTTGTGAGAACCATAACCAAAACCTCTAGCGCATTCTGACGCGCCTGATCCTCAATACAGTATAGCCTAAGAGTTAATGTGCAAACATGTGTCACTTAAACTTTAGTGAAAAATGTATTTTTATGCTGTTGCACAACATGTCTTGGCCTTTTGACGACCCAAAAGGGTCGTCAAAAGGCCAACTACATATTTTGTTCATTAAATGTCTCAAACGTGTCCAAAAGTACTCTTTAAACATGTCAATGTTTTTCTCTTTAATTTGTATTTTTCAGTATTTTTCTTTTATCTTAAGGGAGTGTTACACTTCTGTAAGGAGTGTGTAGACTGCATGTATGTGCAGGTAAGTTAGTAAAGGTGACTTTGCTAAATGAGACATACTGTATGTGTTACCCATCTACCAAACTCAAAAACACACAGTTGTCCTTCAATTCTTATGGGCATCTTCATTGACAATATTTATTCTTTAACCATTACCTTAACTATCAAAACTAAATGTCTAACCGAAACCTTGTCTTTACGCTAACATAGTTCTAACTTTGAACCCTAATCTTAACATTAACTTTAAATAAGAGCACACGCATACACCAAGACCACCCATGTAATCTTTTAAATGTTATTAGAGCTAAATATTGACATACAGCATATCACTCAGCACCCATAATGCAACAGACACACTCACAAAAAACACACCGACACTCTCCTCCTCTACTCTGACAGTGATGATGGATGGTAGGAATCACAAATAAACATCTGGCACCGTGATCTGCGGGTCAAGAGGTTATAGACCATGGCCAATGTCTGAGTGCGTATGTGTGTGTGTATCTGTGTGTGTGTATGAGTGTGAGTGAATGTGTGTTAATGACACTATCATACTGATCAACCACATTAAAGGATCACAACCTTTAGTGCAGGGTCAGGACCTCGGCATGCTGTTGGACCCTCACAACAGTCATCACTTTGTCCTCACAGAGTGGACGCACACGCCCAGTCTGTTTGCTTTAATGTAATGATTATTATTTAAGACTTTTCTGCTTTAGTAGATGCTAAATAGCGATGAGTGACAGGAAAAACTTGAACCACAGGGACAACATTTCAAGCAATTGTATGGTTAAAAAATATATACATAGCCTATGGCAGGCAACATCTTTGTTTTTCACTAATACAATACTTTGCTATGATATACTGCACACAATATTTAAGTCCTTAAACTGGTGTCTGTGTGGACATTTCTGGGAAAAAACACAAGCAGCACACACTTATCCCTGGGAAGTACCAGGCCCTGCCTCACTGACCTGCTCCGCACCCTTCGCTCCTCAGACGCAAACCTCCTGTCACTTCCTCATAGGACTAAGCTCCGAAGCTGGGGGAACAGAGCCTTCTCTGTTGCTGCCCCCTCCCTCTGGAACTCCCTCACCAAACACATCCGTAACTGCACCAATCTCACCATGTTCAAATCAGAAATCAAAACTCACCTTTTCAGAACCTCTTTTAATCTTTAATTAAAGGTGGGGTAGGTAATTCACTTCAGAAACACTTTTTCTTATATTCCATGGAATGCTCTTAACATCCCGATAGCAATGAATATCTTAAATGCTTTGACAATAAAGGCATAAAAGAAACGTCATCTGTGGAAGCCGTGGCGCTGTAATACCAATCATTTTAGCCGGCCCGGCTAAAGTAACTGGATGGCCTACCTGCCTGTCAGCTTTCCATCTCGTGCACAAACTTATCTCGTGCCCTCATTGGTCATGTGCGCGTTCGTGTGTGTTGGAGGAGGGGCTCTATAAGGAAGTCTGAAGTCCAAAAACACAACTGCAATTTTTCTTATTGCCATAGGTGGCGCCAAACACAGTGAACAGGAAATCTTCAAGATTGTAAATAAGAGTCTACAATAGTTATGTTCTTGCCAGCAGCACTCCTCTCACACTCCTCAGTGTTTCCCACATATTTGAAATATACTTGGGGGGGTGGTGGTAGCTTGTTAGCAGACCCTTCACACGATGGCAGAGCGAACAGGTACAGGCAGGGCCCATAGTGATAGCCCTATAGTTTAAATCTACTACCCACAAATAAACATATGGACATGGGTTACTATTTTTTTTTGAAATGGTAAATGTATTTAGGAAACTATCCATTTTTAAATGCTGGAGTTAAATGCATCAATCTGGTGCATTTTCAGGGGAAAATAAAGAGACTAGATATATGGGAACACCTATATGAAACAGAACTGTATACATTTCAATAATCATAAAATTAGGGCCATAACCAATAACATATTCAATATGAAAAAACACTGACACCCTGAAATGGAAATATGTGTTTATATAAATGGTGACCAAACCGTTTGAGACCCACTGAGAACTTAGACTAAGTTAACTATCTAAACACTCAGAGTCCTTTACCTCACCTGAGCTGAGGTTATCCCGAGCTTGAATGACACACAGAGACCAATCAAGGGCTTTGATTTATGATCTGTATGACAGTGGCCATGTCGGCAGGCAGACCACTTAACAGGCCAGGCCATCGGGAAACCCCCCGGTCCTCCCGATGGCCAGTCCGGGATTGGGTACAGGAGGCGTAGAGCGAGGGATCATTGTCCACAAGTTAATCGATCGCAGATGGCTTTGTGGTCACGGACGAATACAAAAAAAAAAATCTATGTGTGGGAAACACTGAATAGTGTTGCAAATACTTACCTGCTGAGGAATGCTTGGTAAAGAAACTCCTCCCAACAAACCATAAAGACCATTTATGTTTGCATTTATGTTGATAAGGAAGTCACTGGTAGTTTTTTCTCCTAACAGGCTGTTTTATAGAGAGAGGGTGGGTGATGTAGGTGAGGGAGAGGAGGGTGAAGACAGGAGAGGTGCTAAATTGGGATTGAACCCAGGATGAAACTATGTGTGTGTGCATGTGTTTGTTCTTGTATCCTAACTAGGACCACATTTCCTCACAGACATGAACATTAAATTAAAACATTTTGTTGGCTCTCGCCTTAAGCGACTAAGAATGATGATAAGGTTTATGAGACAGGACAGTCGCAAATGTGTGTGTTTTTGTAGTTGGAGTGTAATTTGGCATGCATACAATATTTCCAATGATTTAAAAATAATGCCAGTAATCGGGCTATTACGCAATTCTGCATGGTGTCAGATGTTTTAAGTTATATTTGCACTTTGAAGAGGTTTCAACTAATATAGGGACTATTTAATTTGCTGCAGAACATTTTTCACAAACAAACAAATACAAAAATAATACAAACACATAATTCACACGATTGGGAACTGTTATGGTGGTGACAGCTGTATGAAAATGACCACACTCACATGATTTGTAAACTAGCAAAAAAATATCAAATTAAAAATAAACTGTTATGACAAAATATGGTTCTGAAGTTGAATCTAACGATGAAAGTAATTATAAGCACATGTAATTTTTTGTCAAGAAACTTCATAGCCATACCAAAGTTTAAAATGTCACTAGAAGTCAACTTTTGAATTGTTCCTGCTATTATTGAACATAAATTACGCTCAGTTTGAGCAGAACAAGGAGCTTAAAATGACTTCCTCGTGCAGTTTCATAGCTTAGATTCTTTCCTTTTTTTTTGCATAATGGAAATCCCCATGCGGTCTGTCTGGTACGTCAGCTGTGTTTCATCCTGGTCTGGGAGTGTTTAGTGTCCAGTGGTCAGTGGCAGGGTCACAGCTTAATCAGGACAGGCAGGAGTCCTGTGTGTGTGAGTGCACAGCTAAGGTCAGTCTCTAATCAGTCTACATTCAAACTTGGGGCACACAAAGGTCCTAAAGGTCCTAAACCAAATTAAAATGTCCCCCTTTACTGAACAGGCCACATGTTTGAAAGCCCAAAAGGCTCTGTGTGTGTGTCTGTGTGTGCCTCATCATCTATGTATATTCAGTTAATCTTTTGTGGCTTCTATAGTCACATTTTTCTATCCTCATAATGGGTGAGTAGTACCTTAAAACAAAACAAAATGGAAAATATTTCAAGTAAGACTTACTGGTGGACCGATTTATATTTCCAGCCTATTGCACCAATGCAATTGCATTTCAAGTTGTGAAAATGAAGGCGGTGGTGAGCTGCAGCGCATGAAGCATTTAGACAGTTCTTCCAGGAGAAGAGTTATAACTTCTTGTTGGAGTTCTCCTACTTGGAACATGGAGAATTATTACAGCTGTGTTTGAAGTGGGATTTCTTCATTTTTATGACCTATCCCTTACAGCAAATAAAGTTCACGAAAAGCCAAATATTCCATGGAGGAAAGTGATGGAGGTCATTGGTCCTTCTGGTGTTTAACTTTTACTACGCACATGTGCACTTAAATGTAGCCGAATATATAAAAAAAAAATCACAGTTGGCTTGATGGCCTCCCTATTTCATCACAACCAAATAGCTGTCCACTCATTATGCTCTCCCTAAACTAGCTTGCGTAAGGAAATCATTATTGGAAGATTGCTTTCCAGCCATTTGGCCCAATGAAATCAGGAAAATAATGAAGCAGAACACAAGCAAATTATATATCAAATTATCATTATCATTACAGATGCTTGGCCTTAGACAAGGTTGTACTTTTTTTGCATTTGGTATTATAGTGAAAAATATAATCTCAAACAAAAAAATAAAAACCATGAACATAACAGCAAACAGCTTAAGATAAATGGCTGTGTCTTGTGGCCAAAGATGTTAGGCTGTGTGGAAACTGGGTCAAAACAATTCTCAGCTCACTGAGGAGGCAGCTGTTGCAAAACTATTTTGTTCAACTGATTTCTCTTTGTTTTTTTCAATCAATGGAAAGCTCTCTGTGTGTGATAAGCTTGGATACTTGCTAAAGGGTCCCCTATGCAACTGTTTTCCATACCAGCTGGCTTTGTGTAAAACAATTGACTGGAACTTGAAGAAAGGCCAAAACATGTATGGCTTTGGTTTGGAATCAAACAAGCTGATCTAAGTTATTGAATTGAGTTTGTGACATTAAATATCAGTGCAGTAAGCACAATGCTCCATCCTTGTCTACAAAACAAATTATGTTATCATTCTTGTTGGCCAAGCCTGTAAATGGTGTAAATTAGTGCTTGCTAATGTATTCTATTCTTCATAACATTACATTACATAGCATTTAGCTGACACTTATCCAAAGCGACTTACAATAAGTGGAATAAACCATAAAGATTTGAGCCTCACTTTGGTGTGTAACATATTTATCCCACAGGAATCCTTCTGTTTTGGGTCCCATTTTGCCATTTTACATGAGTCAGCTCACCTTTAGATGATGGAATAGGTATTTTTCAATGAAAACCTTTTGATATTTGGTGTAAAAACAAAAGATGATGGCAGATTCTCATTGTATCTGCTTCAGTTTCAGGGTCTTGACATTGTGATTACTGGCTCAGTCTCACTGTTATGGCTTACAGTGACGCTCGGATAGAACAGAGCCATCGTTAATATTGTAAAGTCAGAATGTCTACTGTGAAAAGGGCCTATTACAACAGCTACCTCACATTTCATAAGAGTTAAACTTGCATAATAGGTGACCTTTTAAAGGTCACCTATTATGCAAAATCCACTTTTTCCTGTCTTTTATCCATAAACATGTGTAATTATTTATTTAACATTTATTTAACCAGATAAAAAAGCATTGAGATACAATCTCATTTACAATGCTGACCTGCCAAGAAGGCAGCAACGTTACACATAATGTCAGGGTTGGGAAAAAATAGGACCCAAATGCAGATTGAGGAGGGAAGCAGGTTTCAAAATGAAACAAAAGGCAAGCTTTATTTACAAAAGCTGAAAAAAACAAGAATCCATTAACAGGTAATGTAGCACGAGGTAGCATCCAAACAAAAGGTGACTGTGACCAACATGAAGGGAGACATGAACGACAAATAATGAACCAACACCGAACACAGGAAGAGACAAGACTAAATACAGGGAGGGGTAATCACGAGACGAGAAACAGCCGGGCAGGGGAGGAGAAACACAAGGGCAACAGGTGAACACAATCAGACACACCAGGGAAACTAACGACAGGGAGGAAGACAAGACACAGGGAGAACAGAATTGCAAAATAAAACCATGACAAGACGGACCAAACTAAAACCGTGACATAAAACTAAGATCGTGACACATAACACAAACATATAAAATACAGAGAACATAACTAAGTAAACAAAAGACGAAAAGCAGTCACTACATTGTGCACATTAGGACAGTAAGAAAGGTACAGTACACTACTTATTACTGCAAGAGCAGCTGGTGGTAAGGACCTCAGACAACTTCAATTTAAAACATGCTATTGAGACAAGTGCCCTCAGTTTTAGGCTTGATTGAAGGTCATTCCAAGACCAAGGACCATAATAAAAAAGACTCCTTTTTCCAGCCTCAGTCCGCACAGCAGGAACCTGGAAAAAGGTAAAGAGATTCTCTCTCTTTTTGTCCTGATCCATTTATATAAAAATTAGGGCTGTCAAACGATTACAATTTTTAATCAGATTAATCACAGTTTACAAATTAATTAATCATGATTAATCACCATTCGAACTATGTCCAAAATATGCCATCTATTTATGTATATTGTTGTGGGAATGGAAAGATAAATGAAAGAAGGCGGATATATCCATTTAACATACAGTATCTATGTTTATTATAACATTTTTCTGCGTGTCAAAATGAAAGACAACCCACACACCTATCAATCATCAAACCGTGGGGTCTTAATTCATTACGTGTTGATTTCTATCAACGGGGGAGTACTTCAGGAAAGTCGACAGAGGGGGGGGCGCGGCAGCGGCTAGTGGAGTACTTCGTGACCACAGAGTGTGAATGTTGTGATCAGCTGTTTTAGCGCAGTTCTCCAGTGAAGGGGGGGAGTCTCCCTCCGCAGCCGGTTGGCGTAGTTTTGACACAATTCCGTTGTACAGACCGACGTTAACAGCAGCCCTGTCTGTGCACACGGAGACCGACTCTGTCGTCCGGTGATCTAACCGCCTTCTGAAAAAGATTCACAAGTACGTCGGTACGCAAATGCGCTTTGTGACACAAGTGACGGTACGCATTTCAGATTACGCACATAACCTGCGTACCAGTACCAGGGTTGCGTTCCGATAATCCAAAAATTAGCTCCTAAATTCTAACCCTATCTCCTATTCCTCGACCTCTGAGTGAAACGTCACGGGGTTAAGGGATAGTGAATAGGAGAATTGAAAAGGATTTAGGAGAAGAGACTGTGGTACTTTAGAGAATCCGAATGCACTTTCACTATCCGACGTGTTTATGATGCGCCAGCGGACGTCATGAATGTGCGTCTGCTGCTGTGGGGAAACTATGGAAACTACAGTTTTCTATACAACATGGATGTTTAATAATAACGAGGGACTACTGTAAACTCATCTAGAGACTCTGCACCGTGCTCTGATGCTGTTGTTTTATGCTTTATGAACGTGGACAACAGAGAAACATATTCTTCATGACCAAAGTTGGAATTGAAATAAAAAAGGAAAGTGAAACTTATGCTCGTCACCCTCTCCCTCCGGTCCACATATGATTGTATGAACTATTAAAAGATCTTAAAATAAATACAAATGTATTTATTATAAACGTTAGTCCTTAACATCTATCACTGTGTATATCACCATTCAAACATCTTTTAAAAGTTGAACAACCCCACACAGCTCAGTGAAATGTTGACTTTATTTGATCATTTCAGTAAAAACTAACGTTCATATTTCTCTTTTTGATTATAATACTGATGAACGTTCAAAACAAAGCACTTTGGCAACTTACCACATACGTTTTAAAATGCTTAATAAGCACCGTAACTTTCATTATATCATTTCTCCCATTATCGTTTGTGTCCGTGAACGGCCGACTGTTGAGTGACGGCAAATGCTGCGGCTGCAATGCATTGTGGGGCAGCATTTTCTCCTCTCCTTTCGGCTAGGGAGGTCCAGTGGTTCCTAAGCTAAAGGAGGTTATAAAGGAAGTTTGAAACCTCCTTTCCTTTCATTTGGAGAATTGGAACGGCACTTATCATGGCTGCCAGTGACGTACTTCCGGGTCATTTCACTTGGTTAGGAAGGTTCCTAAACTAAATGGACTAATGGACTGGGCCCCTGTACTACAGCAAAAGTATTCTCCGTCGGGACTTCCTGCAATAACACCACGCCGTTATCAAAGACGTTCTATTGAGAAGACGATCACTACGTGACAAAAGTTTTCAAAACCGTGGCTACTGAAATCAATCTTACTAACTGCTGTCTGTGCAATTTACTCCGCGCGAGTTGGCAGACTTTATTTTGCTTACTTTAACATCATTTTTCATGGTGGGGCTAAGCCATTTCTTGGTATGGGTGTAGCCTACCCCAGCCATACCCTGGCGCTGCCACTGGTGGCACGTATGGGGCGGGCCATTCTGCACATGCGTTAAATGCGTTAAATATTTTAACGCAATTAATTCAAAAAAGTAATTACCGCCGTTAACGCGATCATTTTGACAGCACTAATACAAATCTGTCTGAAAATGAACTGATCAGATTTTGGCCACTTTATGATGTCATAACGATTGTTTGGCTTGTGCCAATCACCAACCAAGGTAACCCCCCCTCCCACCTTATCACCTGAATCTCCTCATAGAGCACCATTGTGTTCTTTTTAACCAAATATCTGTCAGAGGGGCGTGGGGAGTGGCTCCTTATTTTCATCTAAAGTAACAGACACAGAATCAGCACTTTTGAAACAGGGCTGAAACAGAGGGGATTATGGGATGCTGCAATGCACGATCTGTTAGGTGTTTCGAGCCAAACACTTCAGAGACATGTTTTGTATATATCTGAGACCTATAATATATTGATGAAAAACAGTATAATAGAGGACCTTTTAAATTGCATTTAGGGCTTTTTCCAAGGTAACAAATACGTGACATGTGTATGTCCACAAAATTATACAAAAAAAGTGACATGCGTTAGGATTTTCATAGTTCCCCATTTGATTTTCATTATTGTAGCAATCTTCAATCTACCAGTAGAAAATAGCCAAAATAACCTAAATTAAAGCAGAACATGTCTTTAGTCCTTCGCTGTGTTTTGAAAATGACAAAGCTAACACGACTGTGGCAATGGAAGCTATGCCTTTGTTGCGCTACAATCTTATTTGATATGTTGTAAGTGTAGCTTACATTATGTGCTCAGGTGTGTTGACACTGTTCAGTGTTTTACCTTTCTACCTTGCTCTTTCCCCACTCGTTCTGACTTTCCCGACACACTTTGTCCTATACTGTGTCTGCACTCATGTCAATTCCAATATGTGGGTTTTGATGAAACATTGATGAACCCTGAGGCGCACACACAAACACACCAGCTGTCTCTTCGCCCTGCGCTTCATAATTGTTCTCCATCCTGTATTTCTGCCCTACCTCCCACATTGTGAATTCATGAACTTCTGCCCTGCCATTCCCAATCATCACTCAAGGAGCACCAATCTGATTTGTCAAAGTGACGCAATGTCAAGATGCAGGTAAGTAGTCTTACGTTTCATTTCCACTGACAGACTGAAGAGCCTAATTCAGTCCCAAGAGTATTTTGTGAGGCGCAAAGAAGGTCCTTTGCTCAGACGGCACAATTCAATCAGACAACGGACCGCAATCCCTAAGCTGAGGGGATTCTGAGAGATCCTTTCATTGTGAATTACATTGTTCAACAATTTGGATGGCAATACTGAGGCACGAAAAAATATCCTTTCTTGGATTTTTAAGAGTAATCATGTTTGAAACCCATATGAGTCTTGTCTGTGATTGGTAACGACCTTGAGGAATTTACAGAGAGTAAAATAATGTAAAAGTAAAACACAAGAAAGAAAATTCATTTTGCTCATCTCCTCATGCTCCTCTAACAATATCGCGGTTAAAAAGGGATTATTTCTCTCAGGTCATTTCTAGTTTCAAGTATACTAACCAGGGAACACTCATTCACACGGATGGTAAGGTGGCTGGTGTTTTGACAAATAATTAATTCAGCTCTTGAGCACTCACACTGCCTGTGGCCTCTTTTGCTGCTTTCCCACGTCTGTTTGTCCTTCAAAAAGAGTCGGCTTTTGGAAGAGTGATGTCCAATCATGAGCGACTGAAGGCTGAGAGCACTTCACTCCAACAAAAGCACCAATCAGAGCAACTTCAATAACAGGAGGTCGCTAACTTGTTAAATCGGTTGGTGTGTTGTTTTCTTTGAATAATAATCTCTTTGGAATTTGTTAACATAACCAAGGACATTTTACTGCTGTGAATTGCCAATGAAATCTCACTCACACTGTCAAAGAAGGTTGAAAAGTTAAGAATTAAATGTTGCAATATAATTTTGATTCATGTTTTTTAATAACAGAGCCAGGAAAAAGCAACGCTCCGTTTGCTTTGTACATATAAGCAAAATGGAATCAACATAATGCAATACTGTTTTATGTATCAAAATAAGAGTAAAGACTGATAATATTTCTGGCAATACTAAAGCTAGAAAAAATGAGATACAGTAGTAGATTGAAAGATCCTTTTAAACATGTTCATCCTCTAAAAATAAACAAAAAATGTGCCTGAAGACAAGGACAAGTAGCAACATCTTTATTTCATCAGTAAGCAACAGTGTTTACTAGAAACATGATCTTAACACAGAAAGCGCAATACCACTGGAATGAGACTGCTGTCAGCGCTGTGGTTTCATTTGTCTACAGTAATTATACACAGGCATTTTGATTATATTGTTGGTGATATATTAAAGGTCCCATGCCATTTCTACTGATCATAATTCCATTGTTGAGGTATACTAAAATAGATTTATATTGTGCAATTTTCACATGCCTTAAATGAGCCAAAAATATGCACTTGAAGTATTTTCCTCCAAAAATAGGACATTTCATATCTTGTTGAAAAGTATGACTGATTTACAAGTTAGGGAGTGCCAAAGATATACTAAAGCAAAACTAAAACATTTTATCACGATCAAAACTTAACAACAAAACATTAATGTAAGGTTATCTGTGGTCCTTGCAATAATCTAACTGAGAGAAGGAATTGTTTAAATTCTGTAATGAGAACATTATTGATTATTTGTGTCACTCTGATGTGAATGCACATGATGGACAAGTTCTCGGTGAGACCAAAACTTGAAGTGCACACGTGAGCCCCTCACCGTCACACACAGGTCCTCTGCACGGCTATGAGACACGTTGTCATCTCAAGCGCCCAGCATTCCATTCAACACTTATCTCCTCTCTCCCCCCACTTTCTGCCTCTCAGTCTATATGAAACATGTATGGGAGCCTCATTCCTGGTACAAACAAATGTTCCCAAAAGACATGGGTCGCAGTAACACTGACACTTTGAATGGCTCTCGCCCACCCTGCCGTGACCCCTGTGTTCACTTGGGGAGCACATGGGGAGGGGGGTGTTGAGAAGGTACCCCACAACTTAATTAAACTACTGAAGACGTCCCGTTGGTCCTGAAGGGGTTATGAAACGGCAAGCATGCACAGGGCTCGCAGAGGAGAGAAATGTGGAGATGAAGTTGCGTGTTTTATTTGTTTATTGATTTATAACCCATGAATCATAGAGCTTCTCCTCAGTGCTCTTGACTGTATACAAATATGTACGTAGGCTTGCGTGACCTTAGGTTTTGACCATAGTTTTTTTGTAATCCAAAGTGAAGCTTAATTTGGTTGCCGTTGCCATGTTTAGCCTGTGAAGACTCTACTCATCTTGTTTAATAAAAACATAGGCAAATAGGTTGAGAGTCGCTGTAACTGAGGCCGATATAGCAACTAGAGACCCGGGCCGTGACAGCATCTAGCTGGCCACGCCCTTAATAACGCATCACAATGAGCATCTATAAAAGGTAAGTTATATTTCAAAAAAATTGATCTTAGCAATGAAATTGAGCATTTTAACATATGGATTGACTCACTTTTTATTTGTATGACTTATTTTGTTCAGGTACTACAAACCTAACATATATTTGCTATAACTGTTGGCTATATTTCCCACAGTTTGCCTTGGAATTACCACACATCTACAATCCAGGTTCAGCACAATTGTCTGATGTGCAGAATGTCTTTAGGGAGCTTCATTTGATGTATTGGTGACAATTTGTTTTACCCACCCAGGCACCCAAACTCTTTTAAATAGTTGATTAATGTTGTGGCTATCTACTTCATCTAGCTATTAACACTTACAATGTTTATAAGTACATCATAATGTGTTACAAATGATTTATTATAGGTTTTTTACACTGTTTATAAATGATGAATGGCTCTATAACAGTTTATAAAAGCTACATTTGTTGCTACTAAATGCACTTCACATGATGTTGAAATGGTGATATGAATCATGTGAAGGAGCGTGTCTCCAAGTGTTGTGTTGTGCGTAAAGGAGGGGCAGCTACTGCTCTCTCCCTCTGCTGTACAGGCGTGGTGTAGTCTGTCTCTCTCTTTCTCTCTCTCTCTCTCTCTCTCTCTCTCTCTCTGGCTGAAACATACTTCTGTTGGGCAGCTGTTGGAAATGAACTGAAGGAGTGTGAGCCGTCAGAGCGGAGTCAGTGCAGCTCAGTCAGTCCGCGGAGAGGACACATCTGCTCGGTCAAATACCCTTTAACGCACCGGGGAACTACCTGGAAACGCAACTGTTGGCACTGTGACAACAAGGAACCAGCCGTTTCCCTCTCTAAATCCTGCTGGAATATTCTGCTTGATTTTTGCCAACACAATTTGAAATTACTAGTTAAAACCCGGAGTGCATCTCTCCAGCAGAATGAAAGGATTTATTCTTGTGGCGCTTCTTGTCGCCACCGTCTCAGCGACCAAGTTAAACATACCGCGACTGAGACTGTCATACAAAGGTAATTAAGTGATTCATTATATATCTATTTAATTATCTATATATCTGCGCAGCTGATCTCTATCACCCTTTATCTGTACGCGCGCGTGCCCCACAGGTGGCATTAATTGGCGATCTTGACAGTCTGGTGCTTAGTATTTGACTTTTCTCATTCTATTTCTAACAAATATATGTTTTGTGTGTGAACATTTTAACTTAACACCCTCGTGGTACTGCAGTTTACAGGCTTGTTTTTATTTTTATTTGTGTATTTATCTCGATCTATACTCTTCGCGGTGGTCCGAGCTGGAAGCGTTAAATCCAGGTCGATGTTCTGGCTTCTGTTTTGGGAGGTTTATGTGTTTTTACAAGGCTCGCAGACGTTAATTTGCTGGTTTCCAGGCGGGGTGTCCAGCCGGAGGAGATTTTGGCTGAGGGTCATCTCTGCGGTGGGATACGATGCTCCAACTATGAAGGTTTATTAGGAGCGGCAACCGCAACGGAAATACCTGGGAAGGATGTTAATAAGCGTGTATACTGCGGTGTAGTTACTAACATTATGTAGCCTAATTAGGTCTGAAGGACTTAACAGCACAGGTCATCGAAAGTACCACTAATTGTCCATCAGACGTGGATGTCGTCTGTTACACAAGGTCAGATTGTCTAATCTTTGATAATGACCTTTCACCTTGTAAATACTCAAAAAGTAGTTACCTTACAATCTGGATGGAAGTGTAAATGCATTTTATTGTTTTTTTAGGCTTGAGGTTTTTTACTGCCAATGACCGAGATTTAAACATTGTACAGTATCGTTTTGTCCTGTTCTTCTCTGATGTTGGACATGACTCACTCAGGTTGAATAATAATAAGGAAGTTAAGGTTTGTTGTGTGTGTGTGTTTGAATGGTGTTGACTGTGTTGTTGCCAAGCCAGGCTCATTGTTTCATTTTGCTCAGGCCAGAGCGGGTCTGCAATCATCATCAGCGATAGATATCACACAGGATATCCTCTTGTTCAACTCCATGTTTCCAGGAGAAAAGTCACCATCTGAGGTAACAGGTCTTCCTGTTGGCTGACTGGAAATATTGCTCAGAACAGAGAAAGAGATAAACTTACGTATGAGACAGAAAAAACAAAAATGGATTCAACATGTAGGATATACGGCATCATAGAAGACAAGCAGAGTAATTGTAGTCTCCATATGCTTTTTTTACCAACTGAGCTACTGCTATATACACTGAACAAAAATATAAATGCAACACTTTTGTTTTTGCATTGTGCTGTGTGATAAAACTGCACGTTTCAGAGTGGCCTTTTATTGTGGCCAGCCTAAGGCACACCTGTGCAATAATCATGCTGTCTAATCAGCATCTTGATATGCCACACCTGAGGTGGGATGGATTATCTCGGCAAAGGAGAAGTGCTCACTATCACAGATTTTTTCAGATTTGTGAACAATATTTGAGAGAAATGGTTATTTTGTGTTTATAGAAAATGTTTTAGATCTTTGAGTTAATCTCATGAAAAATGGGAGCAAAAACAAAAGTGTTGCATTTATATTTTTGTTCAGTGTACTGTATGTGTTGTTGGCCTTTTGGCAGCAGGCATAGGATAACATTTATTACGTCGTAGAAATGACCATATTCATATTCATGGTCCTGCAGAGGTAAAAACGTAAAGCTTAAAGTGACCCCTGACCTTTTATCTAGTGACACCATCACCATGACATTTTCTGAACACATTCCTGGTCCCCAGAGGATGAACAGTTTTCGAGCTTTCCCTCTTTCACCACCACCTTGAGGCCAAAAACATGGACTTGCACAAAAGATATCTCATAGGAATAGATTGCCATGAAATTTGCTGAGCATATTGATGCGGACATGGGGATTAACCTTTGTAATTAGATTGACACTGCAGTAGCCTTGCCTCTTGTGACACTCACAGATAATGAACCACCTTAGGATCAATAGCAAAATGGTTAGTATGTTGTTGTATGTTGGTTAATTTGCGTTACAAAAATGGCATTGTTTTTTTTATTTATCCTCTCCATCCTAATTAGATGTTATAGTTAAATCACTACATAATGTCTTGTAATTCAATGTTAAATGTTTTAACCTTGCTATACATTTACTGAATGGTCTCTTGATCTTTAAGAGATAATATTCAGAAAGTCCTGCAACATAATTGAGTATACAGAGTGAGCCTCAGTTATTGAACAAACAAAGTCAGGCCCTGGGCAAACACTATAAGTGGAAAAAATCAGTGCCCAAGGTTGTGAGTCACAGCACTCTACTCTGCAGAGCCCCCCTTTTCAAAGCTTTCCGAGATACATTTTCACTTTGGTCTAGCAATAAAAAGCACCACATAAAACCAGTTTTTCTTCATTACTTGCCATCGGAAAATTGCTCTCATTTTGCCAGCTTCACGAGGAGTGTGGGAAGAAACTGTGCCTATAGGATTCTCATTAGTGCCCAACAAGTTTCTTCCTGTCGGGATGACCTCAGATTTGATCCCACTGCTTGCCCCGTTTTACATAATTTCCCCCTCGGCTCAATTCTCTTTTTTTCTTGTTTGTCTTTCCCCGGTAAATCGTTCCATACGTCTCCAAGTTTCTTATCTTCTCACTTTTTCAGTCTAATTTCTCATTCCTCCTAACCTCAGCGTTCCCCCTGTTTGTGTGCCTTCCTCTATTGCTTGCTCTTTCATTATAACACGGAGAAGCCTGGAGGGTGTTTGTATTCCCCGGAGGATGTAGAGGTAATTTGGCGACAGGAAAAGCTGTCATTATCTCATTTCAATCAATTTGTGGGTAGAAGGTCAAGCAGGAAGTTTACCTCCAAACTATTACAATTCAATCCAGCACTCTTTATGTTTACCTTAAACATCCCATTCAACATTGATTTAGCCATTTAAGTCCATCTATGTGTAATTGGATGGAGATTGAATCTTATCAGACATGTATTAAACATTTACAAAGCCTTTCAACATAAAATCACTTTATTTCATAAAAAAAAAATAGGTCCTCAATACACGTTTTAATATACTCATTTAAATGCTAAAAGAAATCCATATTTTTTGGGGGAGAACATTTGCTTTTTCCCCAAAAGATATTGCATTTTGTATTATGGAAGACTTTAACCTCTCTTGACTAACAAATAACAAAATCAGTATTTTATCGTTTTTCACTTCCTGACTTTATGAATTATTTGATTTGATTTGATTGCTATATTTGTTTATGATCATAGCAAACACAAAGAGAAAATTGCGGTTCATGTTTGTTTTTCAACCTAATTTGCAATTATAACTCCTGACAACAAAGTGAGAATGTGTGTGTGTTCTTGTGTGATCATGTGTGTACTGGGGGTGACATTGAGGCGTCGAGGTATGCGATGTGTGTGTGGTTGACTGCACTCCCAGCCCTCTGCCAAGCGTCTATACCAACCTCCCATCATGCATCTCTCTTTGCCTTTCTCTATGTGTCTATGTATGTCTTTCATTTGTCTTCCTCTCTCTTCAGCCTGCTTCACTTATTCATTTCAATTCCCTCTATAGATGTTAGTGCTCGCTCACACAGAAACACACACTCTGTCTAATACAATATTCACTTTGTCTCACCAAAGACAGGGGGCACTTGAGAACCCCAACACCACACACACACACACACACACAACACACACACACACACACACACACACACACACACACACACACACACACACACACACACACACACACACACACACACACACACACACACACACACACACACACACACACACACACACACACACAAGCATCTTATTATGATCAGATTGCATTAGTTCTCAGAGTGAAGGGTTGTGTTTGTTTTCGCTTACAGCCTGTGAATTAATGAGTTGTTCTTCTCATTCAGCGTAGCCCAGATGCGCACATTCAGACGGGTGTTAGTTGTTCTTAGGCGGAGCGGGGTAATCTGTCACCGGGAGTCTGTTGGAGACTCCCAAGCTGCTGAAATGTAGGGCGTCTTCCATCCTTTCATCTTTCAGCTCTTTTCTTTGGCCATTATTTTTCATCCATCACTCCCTCCCTGCTCCATGTAATAGCTGGTTCATTGCACTTTTCCTCTCTTTCCTGAGTTCAGTATAAGTGCTCCCAGACCTCTAGACGGATCTAAAACCCAGCAAAGGAAAGACAAAGAGGAAGCAAAAGAGATACACTTTAAGGTTTTTCTAACCAAGCCAACTGGCTTGTCAGGCACATGTTATTTTATTAGGAAGTATATAAGCTTCGGCTCTAAGACATATTGGACAGAAAATAGGGTTTTAGAGGTTTTAATGTTTTAATAATGTTTGACATGTGTTTGAATGTCAAATGTTTGTGTAATTCCTTGAAAAAGAGTCATGGCAGTTTAACCCTGCAGGCTTACGAGCCAATTTCCGAAAGTTTACAGAACATGAACAAGAGTCCAATTTGTTTAAAAGATAATGAAAACTGCAATGAAAGAAAAGTCCTGGTCCAGGTAAAAGGTTGAACCCGTTATTGATATCTGTAATCGTAGTTCAACAAGCTCATAAGGCTTTTAAGCGAAGGCAGTGGCAACCTAATGTTAGCGAAATGTTTCGAAAGTTTTGTATCAAGGAATCGTGTCCCAAAATGATTAACTTTAACCCCCTTATAATGGCAATTCATATGCATGTCTGTCAAGTATTTTAATCAGAATCTATCATGGTATAGATTACTCAATTAGGATTGCATGGTTGGTGTGTTTAATATAAGGAATACTGGGTGAGTGTCGGATATCTACTCTAATATTGCAATATCAATATAGTATTGCTATTATATATAACAAAACCGTTATCATTCCTTTCTTCTGTATATTAAAGACAAACTCCATAACTTGGAAACTGCACGAGACACAGTTTCCTGTTCTTGTTGCAATTAAAGTTTATTTTAAGATTGGCAAAGATGTCATCTTATTAGGTATAAAAACATAGGCTTCTATATCACATAGCCACAAGATATATAAAACAAAGTTTGTATTTTGATTGCTGGGGATTGGCCAAAGTATGAGGGGGATACCAACTCCGACACATGCGGTTATTAGAAAAAATACATTTCACATCAAGGGAGTAATAATCAACCTTCATTACCATCAACCAAAACATATCCACTGTGCTTATTACTGTACCTCAGAATTGTGCTTTAAATAGAAAATGATAACTAATACATGCTTTTCTTTACTTAGTGACTAGAGATGAGATATCATTATTTTAAGACCCGTCATGAATATAAAATATATTTACTTAGTGTCATTTTATGTAATATTCTACATACATAGTGTAATGGAAGAGGCACAGAAGTGCTTTGTCCATTAATATCCCAATATTTAGTTTGGAGGCTGAGGAGACACCGTTAAGAGGTTTTCTGTCTGGTATGTGAACCTACTGACAGAGGAAACACACTGCATGTTTCTGACACCGCGGGCATGATGTGAGGGAGGGTGTGTGTGTGTGTGTGTGTGTGTGTGTGTGTGTGTGTGTGTGTGTGTGTGTGTGTGTGTGTGTGTGTGAGAGAAAAGAGAATGGCACAGGATGTTGGATACAGATATCTCTGTGTGTGGAGGTGTTAGTGTGTTGGCGTTTTGATCTGCAAAGCCTTTTTGGTGAATGCTTGTGTAGGTGTTACTAGGTCTGTATGAAGTGCAAAATGTGAATGTGTGTGACGGAAATGGAGATGTATTGCAGATGTAGTATAATATGTGTGTACTGAGCCTTTGTTGTGTGTGTGTGTTTTTGAAGTTAACTGTGTGTGATTGTTTGTCACAGAGCAAGAGAGTGCCATTGCCATTTCATCCAGACATTTGTGTGTCTCAAGGTGTCACTTGTGTGTCGTGTCAACAGCGTCTCACATGTGACAACTCTCAGATGTCGGCTTGGCCAGATCACAGACAGCACACAGATGGAGGCATGGGGGGGTTGACAGTAAATGTGTGCGAGATGAGGAGCTGGAAAAAGCATTGAGATAAACACAAAGCCAGATCAGAGAGCAAATATGGAGAGGAGGCAAAAGAAGATAAATCAGCCTAGGAAGAAAATAGACAGTTAGGGGCGCTGAAGCAAATCATTTATACGTCAGAAAGCCAAACAGATGTCCAAAATAAGAAAACATTTTCATTAGAAATCTTTGCTAAACACTGGATGAAAACATCTGTCCTTGATGTTTCTATGCTGAAACATTTTCTTTTAAAGGAATTTACATTATAGGTGAGGCTCATTTCTCGTAGAGCAGATTGGAAATGAACCAGTAACAATGATAGTTCAAATTTGTTGCCTCCATTAACGAAAGAGGCACCTAAATAATTTTGGAAAAACCACAGGACCCCACATACGTATTTTTATTTTTTGTCATCAATACTTACTTGCCGCAAATGAAACATACGTTTACTTAAAGGTGGGGTAGGTCATTTTGGAAAAAATCTGCCACTTCCTTACAGAGCCCCTCCTCCAACACACATGAACGCGCACATGACCAATGAGGGCACGAAATAAGTTTGTGCACAGATGGAAGGCTGACAGGCAGGTAGGCCATTCAGTTATTTTAGCCGGGCCGGCTAAAATGATTGGTCGTGCTTTTTACAGTACAGCTTCCACAGATGACATTTTTTTATTATGGATTTTTTGTCAAAGCACTTAAGATATTCATTGCTATCGGGATGTTAAGAGCATTCCATGGAATATAACAGAAAGTGTATCTCAAGCCGGTTTCTCAAACTTACCCCACCTTTAACATTTGTGTGACAGACATGGTGTACTGTATACTACACTGGTGAAGTTATGTTGCACTTTATTTTTTCAAGTAACAACAAGACCGAGGCTCTGTAGTTCAAACCAGGTCAGATCACTTTATTTATCCTTTCAACCTATATATACAAAGGCAGTGCACACCAGATCCACTCCTTTTTTTTTTACCTTTCAGACAAAAAGCCCTAGACACATTCACAGCGGCGCTACCAGAGGGAACTGAAATTCACTGACAGTTTGCTAAAACGAAACAAAAAAAATGAAGAGACTGATGTTGAATCCAAACATTTTCTCTTAAGAATGAGGTTGTAAATCAATTTCCGTGTTGTTAATTCGTCACGCCCCATGTTTGTCAAGGCCTTGACTCTTATTTGAGGACTGCATACTAGTATCCTCTTTAAAGTAAGGAATTAACCTTTTTAAAAACTGGGCTGAGTTCCAAAGAAAAGGAAGGGAAATCACAGGGAGTAAGTAACTAATAAAAGTTTACGTCGTCCTTGTACATTTTTAAGATATAGCTTTACTCATAAAAAGTCCATTGAACAGAGAATGAATGGACTGCCTCTTGATACACGATACTACAAGCCTGGGCGATGAGTGCAACACCTCCCACATCCCTTGAAGTCCAAGGAAAGACTGATAAACCTTCGGTATTCAAAAGCTTAGTTTTCCGACGAAACATGTCCAGATAAACATGGGATTGCCCTTGAAGGTCAGTGCACACAGGCCTTTACATGGCTTGACTGCCTGAACCAGGACTGCACCGTGACATAAAACATGCGCCCCAAAGCTGGCAGGAATCAACGGGCTGAACGGTGAATGAAAGTGTGGAATGTCCATGAAAGAGAGGAAACATCAATGAATTTCTAAGAGCGGAGAGAGAAAAGGACAGAGGGTAAATCGAGGGAAGTAATGAATTATAGATCTTTGAATGTAGAGGGAAACCATGATGGATCCAGGAAAAGCAAGCATGAAAAGACGGCATGTTACCGTGGTAGAGAGAGAAACATGGATGAAAAAGGAAGACAGAGCAAGGCTAAGAAAATGAAAATGAAAAGACAGGAGGAGGTTGAAAGGGTGGAGAAGAAGATGAGTGAGATGAAAGAAAGACAGATGGATGGATAAGAGGAAGAGGCTAACCTGAAGGCAGGAGGACATTGGTCCCTTTGAGGAGAAAAGATTGAAGGTTCAAGGCTCAACAATGTGGCTTTGACCATCTGCCATGTAGATTAGAAGTACTCCACTTACACTCGGGAGCTACGGAGGATGTGTGTGTCTCCATGTATGTGTGTATTTCTTCATAGAGGGAGTATCCTGTATCTCCTGCTTTGGGAAATCTTTGTATATTCACTCTTGTTTGACTAGCATGGCCAAGTTAAAAATAAGAGTGTTAGTGCGTGTGCTTTAGAAGCCAGCCACAATCAACCCCGTTATCTACACTGATATGCCGTTATTTTACCATGAGCATTAAGGGGGGTTCAATTCCTGAACAATTATTTCTCTAAACTTTCTACACTCTGCCACACCCAGTGTTTATTTCTTATTTCCATTCTGGTCCCAGCAACATTACATTTTGATTTGATTTACTTTCTTCAAACTCCTTTAGTGTCATCGCTTAAAATATCTTATCATGTGTTTACAGTGTATACCCGGTTCCTGTGTCTCCTCTGTCTACTAAAGGCAAAAGGAACATTTAATGTAGTTGGCAAAAGTAGGGGAATGGTTATTATCATGGTTAAATAAGAAAAAATACTTAGAGTTTATATGCCAGCACTTCTGTAAGGCTGTTCTGATGCCCAGAGGAACTAAATACTGATGTTAGCATGGAAGCAGGCTCACAATTGTAATGCTAGGACTCAGCTGTTAAGCAGGTTTAATGAGCACAATGTTTACTCTATTAGTTGGCATTCTAGCATTTTATAATTGGCAATACACAAAACAGTACAGTCGTGGTCTGATTGGACTGTCATTAGTTATTTCTGGTACATTTTTGACAAATTAAAACTTTTATCTGATGTCCAACTGTATATCTGTACCCAATTTCCTTAGGTGTGGCAGGTTAACAGATTAAGGGGATGTATCATCAACTTTCTCTGTGAGCTGCATTGTCTTTTGTCCATTTCAACATAATTGACTGATTTTAGCAAACAACATACATGTAACATATGCATAATATGCAAATAAGTGGTTCAATCACTTTTGGGAAACTAAGCTTGAAAAATTGTTGAAACAGTGTTACCATAGCTTCAATATTGAAAACAAGAGCAAATGAAGTATGTAAGTTATTTTAACTCACATGATCCTCTGTCGTTCATGTGCACCAAAAGCTTTTAACAAACTCAACAAATCACAGCCTCACAATAACACCTTGTGAAAACATTATGCTCAGTTGGACTAATGTTGGATTTGGCCTCGTTTGGTAGATCACCTACCACCAAGTGCATGCTGGGTCGGACTTTTGGAACGACAGATGCCTTGCCAGTGTAAGTCATACTGTTCCTACTAGAGAAAGAAACATCTCTCCATGAGATGGATAAACATCCTCCAGTCTGCTCGTGTATTTTTTTTACTGGACACATTAAAGGATTACCAGGCATTACAAACACAGAAGTGCAGCTGGATATTCCTGCAGAGAGCAGCAAGCACACAAAGAAAGAAAAACAGAGGGCTAGAGTGATCACACACACACACACACACACACACACATACACAAATTTGGCTCAGAACCAATGTAAAGTGTTGAAACGATGGGAACCCTCCCCAATGCAGGATGCACACTGTGGTGCCTCACACCCCCCACCCCGCCCCTGAAACAAACGCAATCAATTAGTTCCACTCAAGCTGCTGACAGGAAGTGCTGAGCACACAGAACCCTACCGCGGACTGATGTATCTATTAGACAAGACAGCCGTACAAGTTTAATTAGAACATGTATCTGTTTTAAAACAAATTATCTTTGTTATTGGTGCACATAGCCACAATATCTTGATCTAAAACACCCTATTCTTTATAGATATCTTATGGTATTGCATTTGTTCATCTTTATAGAGCTATTCATCTTTATCTCCGATAGAAACCTTATCCTTTTATCATCACTGATTTTATTTTGAAACCAGCTCTTGTTCAACATTACAATGTTTCCCACAAAGTAACCGAGCCAACGACTTATTTGCTGGGAAAAACGACTAAAACAATAATGTGGAGGAAACAACCTGGTTGGCAAGAAATGAACAAATACTAGAAGTTTTAAAGCAAAGTTGTGTTATTTAATAAAGTCAATAAAAGTCAAAAAGCATTTAACAGAGTTAATCTATTTCAGCTGAAAGGACAGAGTCTTGCACCAATAAGTTAGTGCAAGATCTGACCCCATACAACAGAAAATACAAACACTTTATGTCAGGACTGATGGACCCAAATGCACGACCCAGAGACAAAGTCTTGAATGTAACAAAATGTATTTTTAATTCCAAAGATCAGATAATCCCTCTTAATAGAGTAGTTACTGGCATAAACAAGAAGCGCTCACAAGGAGGAAAAAACTAAGCATGACAAAAAAGAGAACTTTAAGAAAAACTTAAGCCTACAAAATTAACAACAAAACAAAACCTGACATGACTGAAAGCGATCCTTTCTGAGCTGAGGCATGGCGGTTTGTGCTCCAGCTGTCGATCAGCAACTATATATCCATAACCCACCAGTTAAAGGAAATACAACTAATGTGTTGTGTTATATTAGCTGTACAATTTACCACATATGGTGTTCTTAGCTTCCATACCTCCTGTGTTTTACGAGCGACTTATCAAGTCGTGGCAAACGGCATAAAACACGATTAAACATGATATAAAACCATGCTCGTATCTACAACCTATAGAAATGCAAAACGGCGTCAGTTTAAAGTAATTCTGTCCTTCTGTTTACCGCATCATTTATGAGAAAACATTTCTTAACAAGAGAACATATTCGAGGGGTGATCAATAACATATCCGTATTTATTTATTTCTCCAAGTTATGTTTTTGTGTGCACTGAGGAGTCGCAAACAGGCGTTTGTTAAATCATTTTAAGATTGGCTTTAATCAATGTTTGAAAATGAATTCTTCATATATGATAAATGAGAGGTAACGTTTTATTTATGGTATTATTTCCACATATTTCTCTCCATTCTTCCTTCTGCCAACGGTGTCGCAGTTTCTCGTCTCTCCCGTTGTTGTGCTTAGTGCGTACGCATGGGTTAGAGTTTGCGTGGAGGACCGCACGTTTTCCCGTCAAGTTAGTATTTTATAAATCGCAAACAGTGCGTAGAAACTGGCGTACGCCATCTTTTGAGCGTACGCACCGTTTATAAATGAGGCCCCTGGTCGGGTCCTCCTTCCGAGTTCAGCTTCTCACCGGATAGGGAGGGATTTCCTATTAAGTTGGCCGTCTGTTCTCTCCGGAGTCCCCACCAGTAGTCTGACCCTGCTCACAGCGCCAAGTTTGTGGAGGAAATTCCACTTAAAAAACAGAAACAACCTGGTTGGCAAGAAATGAACAAATAACACAACTTTTCTTTAAAACTTCTATTATTTGTTCATTTCTTGCCAACCAGGTTGTTTCTGTTTTTTAAGTGGAATTTCCTCCACAAATAACAGATAAACTAATACACATGTCATTTTATGTCTAAAAAAATCAATCGTTTTCATATAAATTGAAACAAATAATAAAGAAACCGAGCCAACAGAAACTTTTATAGATAACTGGAGGCCTCAGATAACACGATAACACGATAACGATAACACGAGTGAGGGACGGGAGTCAAATAATAAAAGACTGGAGTTCAAGAAGAGACTCAGGGAATAAAATAGCATTGGACCTTCTTTGGGGAGAAATATACAGTAACATGTTAGGAATGACGATGGAGCAAGGATGAGGAAGAAGTGAGAAAGGGAGATTTGTGATGCAAAGGGATTGAGATTAAGAAAGGAAAGTAGCAGGGATGAAGCAAAGATCAAGTGAGAGGGAGGTGTGTGGTTGGGGTGAGTAATGGAGTAAGGGTGGATTAAAAACGGGGAGGAAAAGAGGATGAAAGTGGACGAACAGTAAAGATGGATCGAGAGAAAGCAACTGGCCGTCAGGGAGGGAGGACGATAAGGAGAGTAAGAGCGGAGGGAGAGATGATGAAATGAGGGAGGAAGGGAAGCAGCGGGGGTGAGGGTTGAAGAGGATCGAGGGTGATGATGTAACACCCTCCGCTGTGTTTTGATTGGCCCAGGAAGGAAGATTGGGTAACAGCAAGTCTGAGAGGCATCCTGAGACTGTGTGTGTGTGTGTGTGCGTGTGTGTGTGTGTCAAAGAAAGAAGGAAATCACAATTAGCCTGTAATCGCACATTGCATTTCCCATGGTTTTATCACATGATTAAGTGTGTAAAGAATGTGAGCTGTGAAGTGACAAGTGAGGAGCAGTAACAGGTTGGCAGGAAATCCCAGGATTTACTCTGTCAGAAATGATCTGGTATCACTGCCAGGACACTTCCCTGTGAGTTTAAACAAAGGAAACAGAGATAACAGGAGTCTAATAGCTGTGAATGTCTAGAGAACTATGGAAATGAATGGAAATGGGAACAGGTTTTCAATTTACATGACGTCAGAAAGAAACTCAATGATTCCAGCGTGGAAGAAAAAGGACCTATCTTTCTATGTTTGCGTTATTGATAATAAATTGCTTAATTGCATGTAATTCCTTGTTTGTTTTGGTCAGAACAATTTTAAAAAGCATGTGACCATTTATAAATAATAATACACAATTAAAAGCTGATTTGCTATAGGTCATTGGACTTTTCCCAAAACTGTCCGCAAAATATTTTACAATAACAGCCTTGTGTCAACAAATGAAACTCATTTTTCCGATGTGAGCTAAATAGGATAGGGATGGATTCACATTGGATACATGGATAGTACAGTAACGCCAGCATTTTCTTCTTTTTCTTTACATACAATAGTGAGTATGAAAAAGTAATGGTCAGAAAGAAAGACATACATAATGTAGGTAATTTGTCAAGCTCTAATACACATCTCATACTGAACAAAGTGAGGATGGGGAGGGAATATGACAACCGGGGAGAGGAGGAGTGAGGCAGTACGGATGAGGAGGTAGGAGGCGAGGAGAGGCGGAGTAGGATGAGGATGAGGCAGAGTAGTAGTCTTGATTCTTTCTTCTTCTTATCTTCTATGTACTGTTCTGTCTTCTTCATGTCTTCGTTCGGGATTTGCACGTTGACGTGGATGAGTAGAGTAAGAACTTGCACTTTGAGATTAGTTTTTTGTGCATGCGGCAAGATTCCAGAAACTACTTGGCCCACTGCAACAATATACAAGCAGCCGAGATCTAATGATACCCCTGGGAAAGTCTGTCGGGGCGTTGTAATGAGTGCTAATGTGCTTTATTTGTTTGTGTATCAGTGTGTTTGTGGTGCCAGAGCTCGAGATAGACAAACATGTCAAAAAGCAAAATATTATAGAGATAGAGATTGACAGTGTTGCCAGCTGAGATGTGGAATAGGTCTTAGTAATCCATGATGGTGTGTGTATGTCTGTGTCTATGTGTGTGTTTCTGGTATTCATTTTGTAGCACAGGGGGTCTAATGGGCTTCAGATGTGTCCCCCTCTCCCACTGAGCCAACGTTAACACTGTTACTATTGTGTGTGTGCCTACATACATGCGTGTGTGTTGTGTGTGTGCCTACATACATGTGTGTGTGCGTGAGAGTGTGGATTAAAACAGTTTACACTCAGCATGTGCCCAATTTGTACATTAGAGATGTCAGCATGAGATTTTGAAGGGAGCTTTTTTCATTTTCTGCTCAATTATTTCCTTCTGTCTCTCCTCTTTAACCAACTTTCACTCTTGCTTCCAGACCTGTCACTGCAAATATTACTTTTTAACCACTTTGTTGTACATTTGCCCTTTTCACCAGCGACAAGGAGTTCATTTGTTGCCTATCCGTCTCTTAGTTGTAGCCGTCTGTCTCCTACAACTGGCTACATTTTGCATGAAACTGAAGGGTGTAGCATGGGAGAAGGAAGAAACATCTAGGTTGTAAATAAAGTTTGACTTTTGCTAAAATATTTGCTGCTCTCCAGGTGTCGGAATAATCTTAAAATAAAGGTGACCACTCAAATTCGAACAAACACTTGGAAGATTTTATTTAAAATGCACCGATCAAATCCAACACATATTTTTTGCAGCGTCCATGTTGTTTACACATAAGAACTTCAAGGTTGTGAATACATGTGATGTCGGAAGAACTCCACAATTTGGTAAATGGGGACCGCATGTGAATGCAGCGTTAGCCTTGGTGGAGGTCTGCAGAGATGGCAAAAGTACACACGTCCTTTATTCAAGTAGAAGTACAGATACTCGTGTTAAAAAATACTCTGATAAAAGTAGAAGTACTCACTAAACTTCTTTACTCAAGTAAAAGTAAAGAAGTTTGGGCTTCGTAATGTACTTAAGTAAAAAGTCCCCATAACTACCAACTGTTTTAAAGACTACCTGACCTCACTTTATATTAATAGAACAATAATGTCATTGTTAGTTAACGAATGTTTCGATGCTGAACAACGGCAACATGACAACGTTCTCATGAAGACCAGGAAATGAAGGATACACGGTTCGTGTTGAAATCAATAGGCACGCAATGACTCTAAATAATAATGATCAGGCCACCAAACGCAGATTAAAACTAAAGGAACAAGCCTGTTTAGAAAATATAAGAAGTGTTAAAAATGAAAGTAAAAAGTCGTCAGAAAAATAAGTAGTGGAGTACAGTACTGGTACAAGAAAAATGTACTTAAGTACAGAAACAAAGTATTTGTACTCCACTACTTCCCCCTTCTGGAGGTCTGCGCTCTCCAAATGCCATTTTAGATTTCCAAGAGCACACATGCATGTAGCCCTCAGTTTCATCACACTAGAAACTTTTAATCTGAAGGCTTTTTTAAACTTTGTTAATATAAGCTAGAGACCTAACAAAAATATGCAAACAAGCAAAGGGTCTACGGTCCGTGTCGTCTGACTCAGATTTGACAGACAGCGGGTCTTGCCTCGTCCTGACTAAGTGGAAAATGTGCAATGTAAACAAATCCCAGAATGAATTACTGCATACATACGTTTGATGTGGCTGAGACGGCACAATGCAATAGCTGAGGTTTGACACGTACAGTGAAACCAGATGCTCTCCTGCGCGTCGCATCGGTTTGGCACGGATGGTTTGTCATGAAGCGTCGACTGGGCCCTCAGGGAAACTAGACACATTGGAGACAGATGTAGAAGTTTAACTATGGATGCTGTGAGGGGATCCAGAGATGTAAGGGTTCCTTGGACACAAGATGGATAAAAAGAGAGAAATATCTAGCTGCAAAGGGGAGAGAGACAGGAAGACGAATGGACTGGCATGAGAGACGAAATTGAAGACATCGTTAGACACGACTTCAAGGGAGACAAACTAACACCAGAGAGGAAGTTAAAGATGGATGGACAGAAGAGACAGAGCATTATGGAGAATAGAGAGGTGAAACGAATGGACAGAAAATATGTGGCGATTGGATTGACAGCAGGGGAGAGAGGGGTTGGTGAGAGGTGAGACAGTGGTGTGGTTTCCACAGTGAGGCGATGAGCTGCTGGAGTGATAACAAGCTGCAGATGGAAGCTGTTAGCTCACCTCTGTTTGTGTGTGTCTGCTGTGGATGTGTTTTTTTTGTGCGTTGTCATTTAAAGAGTTGTGTCTACTTCTGAGTGATTTATGAGATACAGAGGTAGAAAGAAAGAAGAGAAAGAGACATCAAACAGTGTTCTGAGTGTGTTTATGTTTGTGTGTGCATAGCATGGGGGGGGGGGGGGAATAAATGACTCCAGGTACACAGGAAACCAGATATTTGGCAGTCTTGTCAACAACCAGTGAAAACAGACGCGGAGACACACATGTCCCCAAATAAATAGTGAAAAGAGTTGTTTGTGCGTTTAGCCGGTCATTACTCAGAGAAATCAAATGTCATTTTAAATGCTATTTGGGCCCACCCATGCTCCTTTTGCTCTGAGCATCAAAGTTCCTATTTTAAAAGCTTAACCATCAAGTCAAAATGTCAATTTATTGAGTACTCTATGATTTACACAACTGACGACATTGCCATGAGCTTCAACGGTCGAGAATATTGCCCCAGGTTCAAATACCATTAACATGTTTTATTTGATTTCTTTCTTTTTTCCTTTGCATTCACTAAATTGTGACAAAAGCTATATTCGCATGAGAAGCAGGATTAGAAAAAAGGAGTTTGACTTCCAGTAAAGGTGCCTGGCCAGGAGGGATGCCGGGGTCGATCCACAATCTGAGGGACGGGATGTTTCGATTAGCTTACTAGAAAATATCAAACCAGACTGTTATACACAAAGTTTCCGGCATATTTTTAGGACTGGAATTGTGGATTGGCTTTACAGGTTTTTCTGTGCGAGGAGTTAAAAAACAGGACCAGTGTATCAATACTGGCCTGAATTGAACCTGGGACAGTGCTGCTGAATGCGTCTTAACTACTATACGTTTGTGTTTATGTTTTATTTGTGCTGAGTGTTAACGCGCTTTCTATCTAAATAACTAATTGGCTATCGTCAAACATTCCTAAAACATTCATTGTCTAATTTCACATTTGGTATGAAATGTGTATGATGCAATGGCACAGATCTAATGTAAAACATACTGAAGCTTATCTTCTCCTTCTGCTTCGTACGTTTCTGCTTACCTTGTCAGTTCCAATAAATCCATCACACATCAATGCTCTCTTACTGTCTCGTGGCTTTCTGTGCCTGCCTTTCTCTGTTTCTACTCATTATTTTCTGACTTTTACCAGCTGCTAAAGCCGAAACACCTCCTCCCCTTCCATTTCTGTCTTTATCTTGTGTTTTGCTAACTTCCTTCAACTCCCTCTTGCCCTACACACTATCCCTGATGTGTTCCCACTCCTATGTCTCCTCGTTATTCTCTTGCAAGCAGCCTTTATTTCTTACAAAATGATTCCCCTCTTCATTGTCTTCAGAGGATTTTGTGTAGCAACAATTTACAAGCTACAACGTGGGTCGGCCTCAGCAGAGGACAACGTTTCACCAGAGTAGGTCAGGTTTTGATTTGGCTGCTGTTAAGACCCTATTAGGGAGTATACATACAGAGAAAACATCATTATGTGTTAATCTGTTGAAAGTGCTCTCCCCAAAGTTTAGGTAATAAGGGTGATCTATAGAGTGAGGCTGTTTGAATATGTGTATATGTGTGTGTGTGTGTGTGTGTGTGTGTGTGTGTGTGTGTGGTGTGTGTGGTGTGTGTGTGTGTGTGTGTGTGTGTGTGTGTGTGTGTGTGTGTGTGTGTGTGTGTGTGTGTGGAAGCTTATGAGTTGGAGAAACGGAGATGTCTAATAAAAACAGATCATCAGTGTGTCTGCGAGGCCCCAGTGATGGACAAGGTGTCCCTGGTACAGGAGGCCCCCGTGCTTCACTCAGTCAATACCCTCGCTGAGTGCTGAGTGACTGAGCCTACTTTCTCACTGCGTGTGTGTGAGGTAGTGTGTGTTGGGCCGAGGGAAAAGGAGAGAGAGGAAAAACTGAGACGAGTGATGAGAGGTAGATGGAAAACCGATTCAGCTGAAAGACTGCTCCACTGAGAGTTTGGCATACCGAAGACGTCTTCTCACAAACGTATTTCACTCCTCATCTTGTTACCAACGCAGAGAGAGAGGGAGAGAGGTGATGCAGAAGAAGTGTCATGAAAGGAAGGTATGAGAGGCACATATAACCAACATGTTCGCACTCCCAATATGTCAAACATGGCAGCTTGCCAGGTCTTTTTGACAACTCAAAGCACTAGGTACCCCCTTCAGCTTTATTTTTTTAATGTGAAGGGTACTCCGAGAAACTTCCACAAGTGGTTATGAGATACTGTACAGGACGTTACTTGTATTATAATGGGTTATGATCCGGTTTCAGAATACTGTAGATCATGTTTGATTTACAATAAATACACTGAACAAAAATATAAACGCAACACTTTTGTTTTTGCTTCCATTTTTCATGAGATGAACTCAAAGATCTAAAACATTTTCTATATACACAAAATAACCATTTCTCTCAAATATTGTTCACAAATCTGAAAAAATCTGTGATAGTGAGCACTTCTCCTTTGCCGAGATAATCCATCCCACCTCACAGGTGTGGCATATCAAGATGCTGATTAGACAGCATGATTATTGCACAGGTGTGCCTTAGGCTGGCCACAATAAAAGGCCACTCTGAAACGTGCATTTTTTGCTTTATTAGGGGGGTGTGGGGGGGTCCGAAAACCAGTCAGTAGCTGGTGTGAGGGGTAGGGGTAGGGTTAGGGTTAGGGTAATGTTGTGAATCGAGTGGGCCCATGGTGGTGGTGGGGTTATGGTATGGGCAGGCGTATGTTATGGACGACGAACACAGGCCACTCGATTCACAACATTACCCTAACCCTAACCCTACCCCTCACACCAGATACTGACTGGTTTTCGGACCCCCCCCAGACCCCCCCAATAAAGAAAAAATGCACGTTTCAGAGTGGCCTTTTATTGTGGCCAGCCTAAGGCACACCTGTGCAATAATCATGCTGTCTAATCAGCATCTTGATATGCCACACCTGTGAGGTGGGATGGATTATCTCGGCAAAGGAGAAGTGCTCACTATCACAGATTTTTTTCAGATTTGTGAACAATATTTGAGAGAAATGGTTATTTTGTGTATATAGAAAAGGTTTTAGATCTTTGAGTTCATCTCATGAAAAATGGGAGCAAAAACAAAAGTGTTGCGTTTATATTTTTGTTCAGTGTATGTTTGTTATAAAACTGACTTACGTCACTTAGGTTAAGGGAAATATTGTGGTTAAGGTTTAAGTAACCGTGTTAAGTAGCTGTGGTTAGGTACGAGAAAAAAGAAAGTAAGGTACATAAGTAAACTTTTGTACATAAGTTAAACTAAGCCATGGTTGAGTTTAGGTTTGACACAGGACAGGAAAGTGGTCTCACTGGTGAACTTGTATGTTAGATCTGTCCATCCACTCTGACTTTCTCTGGACTTTGTAGCTCTTTATGCTTTGTCACCCAACTTCCCCCTTCACTTGGGTCATAATTACTATAGCGACTAGAGCCAATTACATTTAAAACTGACCCCAGAGCTGTACTTGGAGCGTCCTTGTTTGACGTGTACTGTAGGGTCACTGATTAAAAAGCTGTCTTTGAAGAGTTGGGAGGAGCATGCTCTGATGTAACAGAAGTTTGTTTGAGATAGTGGAAGATTTTGGAAGGAGGCCTTGAAGCAGCAATCTTGTGTGTGTGTGTGTGTGTGTGTGTGTGTGTGTGTGTGTGTGTGTGTGTGTGTGTGTGTGTGTGTGTGTGTGTGTGTGTGTGTGTGTGTGTGTGTGTGTGTACCACCCGTGTCTGGCTGAACTTGTGTTCAACCCGGTCTCTACCACTCCTGCAGAGTTGTTGCATCAACCTTTTGACTTTGAAGCTTCTGGCAGATCAGAGAGGAGAGCCAGGTGCAGGCCTCTGTGTGCAGATGGACTCCTGCTCTCCTACTGATACATGTTATCTAATATGGGAGTGTGTATCGTGTTTGTTCATAAATTCATACACTTCAGGCACCAGTAGATGCTTTCAGATTCCTTAGCATCTTAACATCCAAAAACAATACTTGATGTATTTGATGTTTTTGATTTGTATGCACTATTTTAATTCTATGAAAATATGTTGAATCATACAGTAATGTTGTACATTTCCTGTTTGGGTGGTGCTGTAGATCTTTTCTGGTAACATCCTCTAATGTGCAGGAATTAAGTGTTGACAGCAGCAACAAGAGAACGTTTGGAGACAAATCCTATTTGGATAGTGGAACAAAAGGCGATGTTACAAGCAGATTCCTCATGGGATTTTTGCTTTACTGTAGAGAAAATTACACATCACTTCCAATAAAGTAAAAGCAAACTGTCTGCTGTCAGATTAAAGTAAAGGCAGCCTGGTCAAATGATTAAACCAAGGTCCAACAACCAATAGTCACGAAGGCTTCAATGTCAAAATATGTTTTAAACCCATCAGAGATGAAGCCTTTCAGGGAGCAGAAAAAACGATGTGTCATCGCTATATCAACTTTCAACTCATCACTGCTCTCTCTGTTTGATCCCCCCCTGCTTGGATTTTTGTGCTGTTGCTAAAAAGAAAAAATGTTGGTTTTGTAAAAAGAACATTGACAAAAAGTGATGAAAGAGGAAATGTGTTTATATGTGTGTGCTCATCATGTTCCCCTTTCTCTCTGCAGACCTGCTGTCCACCAACAGGTCATCTATCTTCAGCGGTCACCACGGCCAGCTCTCTCTTACCTCCGTCTTCCTCGATGAGTACCGGGACCGCCTCTTCCTCGGAGGGAAAGATATCCTGTACTCTCTCCTGCTGGGACCCACCAGCAGCGAGTCCAAAGAGGTGAGCTTTGGGAAAATAGTCAATCCATCAGTTATTTTTGATTAATTCTGCTCTGGTGATTGATGTTTTGTAAAAGGTTAGTTACCGCACAGTGGACATTCATCATTCCGCTTTGATTTAAACTGCAGTGACTGTTCAAGTGGTTTCAATCTGTAGAAGATAACATATGACTTGAAGAGATAGGCGTACCATTTGGTGTTTTTCCAGAATTCCCTCTTTGCAGAACATCTGTGAAAGCACTCGGTACCTCATAAATCAGCCATAAATGTTGTGGCTCAAACATGAACAGCCATTTTATTTTTTATTGCTGCTGTTGCATCATAACTCAGTTCTGATAATATTAAACAAAAAGACAGTCAGTCTTCAGGGAAAAAATATATAAAGGAAGAGATCACACACCTGTTTCCTTGGTACATTTTTTGATTTCCCATATCAATTGACTACATGTGTACACTATACATTGAAATGTGTGGATAAATGCATTTTTCATTGAATTTGAACCTCTAGATATTGTTAATTGAACAGGGATGTTCTATAAACAATCCCATGTTTTGATCTGTAAATATATTTTCTCACTGAAGCTTGTCCAACACAGAGATTATACTGCAGGAGAAACAGTTTCTTTGGCTCGCCAGAGAGACACGAGAGATGAATTAGGATAAGAAAATATGTGCTTTATTGATCCCAATTTGGGAAATTTTTTATATTAAAAATATCAGATCTATTTGCAGACCTGCACATTTTCACTGTAATCAAACATTGAGACTCTGAATTACAAAGAGAGAGAAGAATGTTATTGTGCTATTCATTATAGCAGATGTTGGATATTTGGTTTTGAAACTTAACTGTTTAAATAAGGTTTATTATGCTTTGGTAGTGGATACAAGTATGTTAACAATTATCGGAAAATCTAATCGAATTTATCTAATATAAAGTTTGAATTCATATTTAGTCAAATGTATTCAGTGGCACAGATTATACCGATATAAGTTTTACTGTGATTTGAGTTGTATCTTATGAGTTTCAGACATTTATTAGAAGGCATTAGAATTAGAGAAATGAGCAAATTCTCCATGAAATTATATTTCTGAGACCATATGTTCTATATATTATATATATCATTCATTTATATTTTATTTTCACTAGGGCGCTTGATGCACTCTGTGTTCCATTGAAGTTTCTAGTAAGCAGAACACAAATAACTCTCTCCTAGAGAAATCCTTGGTGTGCTGCAGCACTTTAGCTAAGAGCAGCAGTGTGTATGTGCATTAGAGAGTGTGTGTGTGTGTGCTTATACATGGGTCAAAGACACTGTGATGACACAAAGTGAACAGGGAATTTATATAAACAGAGGGCCAGATGTAGCCCACCTTGTTCTCTTTTTAATGCTCACTGCATTCTGTCTTGGCTGAGGTTCACACATGAGGCTTTCTGATTTTCCAGTTTACGGTGAGCTGTTAGAGCCTTTAATGCCCGGGCTTCTATCAGAGCCAGTCATTGTGAAATCTATCCACGATGCCAGTTCAATGAAACAAAGGTTTACAGGATGACACACATCTGCCAAACGTTCCATAAACCACCGCTCAACGTGAAAAGAGAAAGGACAAAATGAATATAAACTGTTTGCCTGTACCAAAAACTGTTTTCACTCCGAGAACATATGTTGGTATTTGTTCGATGTTGAATTGAAAACTAAGGTCAATGTTGAAAACTGGAAGCCAGATGAAGAAGAGCCAAACGTCAAAACGTAGCAAAATGACAAGCAGCAATAGGAAACAGTTAACCTTACATTCTCCTTTATGCAAGTTCAAAATATGCCAACATCACAAACCACCATAAAACCATACAGAAAACATGAACCAACATGTAAGGGATAATGTGCAGCGAGGCGGTCATCATGGGGAAAAGAACACCCGACAGGCTGTTCAGGAGCCCGACGCGAAGCGGAGGGACCTTGATCTGCATGCAGTTTGCTTTTCGGCCAAACTGTATAGTTCAATCGACCAAACTTCTTTCTGCAGATGTGAGCGTCCTCAACAACGATCAATAAATCCATGACAGCGGTCTGTGTGTTCTGGATTAACAACGTGTCACGTGTTCTGAATTGACAAATCAGAATCGAGTATTCAACTAAGCCATGTAATAAATAGTAATAATAATAATAATGAGCTTTAAAAGTGCTAGCAGATATTTAGGAAAGGGTAATTGTTAGCCTTGCTTCTACTCTTTACAGTTCAGTATGTTAAGCTAGGCTAACCACGTGTTAGCTTCAGTACCATACTTAGCGCACCAATGAGATTGTGAATTGATCGTATCATCTCAGTTTTGGAAAGAAAGTAAATAACTAAACAATATGTATATTTAACTATTCCTTTATATTTAATTAAAGATGTATGTTTGGCTTGAGTGCAACTAATGATGTCATCTGATTGACATTTATCCATTGAGATCAGAAAACAAATGTTGTATGTACTGCATATATTTCCACAATTCTTACTTTGCAGCTGATGAAAATGCTAACCTTTTAGAAACAGGTTTAAAATTGTCCAAACCAGAACAAAGCTTTTAACTGCTGTGAAATCAGACAAGCTTGTAGTTTTCTAGCTCAGACTTTGACTACCTGAGTTTACAATATATCTTCGGCATAAAAAGCCTATTCTCCCCTTTTCACTATAACTCTGACCAACAGTGTATTAAATCTCAAATGGGAATAAGGCTTGGCTTGCTTTGGTTAGACCATTGCACCAAACGTGATTCTGCTCAAACTGGAACCAGTTCTTATTTAATTAAATCTGGGAAGTGGAACACTTTGCCTAATGAGAATTACCCAGGAAAAGACTAATAATTAGTGATTCAGTTTATGCAAATGTCTCATATAATGGAGTAAATATTCCACTTCACCGTCCCCTAGAACATAAACAGCTATGATTGGAATACATTTGTCATCTTTAATTATTGTATATGAAATGTTGGTTTACATTTCAAATATGTTCCCTCATGTTCATCCAGCTGGTTTACTTTGCTCAGTGTTTACTTACATGTGGTATATCTTGTTTAAGTGTTCTTTGGTGATGTTGATGGCTTCTGGCCCAGCTTGCTTAGCATAGGTTAATGCTAGAAAAATCATTTTGGCCTCGAAATAATACAATTTGAAAAGCGATGTGTTGATCAAAACTTAGCTCGTGTTGAAATTCAAACCTTCTCCCCAGGGACTATTTTTGGATTTAAGAGTTCATGCAATGTTTCAGTCCAAACTCATTACATCCCATGATTCATACGGTCTATTTCTGCCAAATGTTGCGTTGGCTCAGCAACAAAGAAGGCATATGGTTTTGTGCAAAAATTCCAACAGATTCAAGAAAAATTGAAAATAATCTGCTTACGTCAGTTTATATATGCATGATGTTGCTACGTACAGTAGCAGAGGTCCCAGAGTTACATGTCTTGTAACATTCATGGCCACAGGGCATATATTTACTTGAAATATGTTCCTTACCTTTGCAGTAAAAAACAAGTTTGCCAGGGGTTCAGCTGGCATAATCTGAACTGAGTATAATAGAGGGTTTTGATCTATTGCAGGTTGTTTAGCAGCAGGCACATAAACAAATACAATATTTGATGATTTATGTAGTTCTTTGATATTGGCTGACTTTTAAAGTAGTGTGTCTTGAACTAATGAGTTTCACAGGCAATTCAAAGTTAGGAACATTTTACGTTTGATTGTTCCCGACCGTTCTGCTTGGCAGTCTTGTTTCCTGGATGGATTTTTCTGCAGGTAAACACTTTAATTATGTGTGACTGCTGAATAAAGATTAAAGAACACTTTACATTGATGAAGTGTGTGACGAAGGTAACTTCGTCACTATGGACTGACGGCTTCGGGCCGGGTAATCTTGCACATGTGGGTTTGCACAGGACAATAGTCCCTCAGCACGTTAGTGAACAGTTTGCACTTTATTAGCGGGAGTTGCACAGTACAGTTAAACATTGCCTATTTGCACATTTTATACTATTTATTGATGTAGTGTGTATTAAATGATTCAACCGTATTCAATTGTGATGTTGTCTGGCAGACGCTGGTCAGGCTCTCGGCTCCACCTGGAAAGAAAGGGGAGTTATAGCGAGAGCGCCAAAGTGTTGGTTTGTGTAGATTGACAGCGGTTGAGATTATGTGCAAAGGATATGTTTAGCGTGTAAAAGTCATGATATAAGGTGCATTAATGGTACAAGTTACTCCTATAACAGTCAACATCATAACACTCACCTCCGCCTGCTCTCCCGTCTCCGGTCCCAAGGTCTATCATCGTAAAGGGTCCCCGGGGAAACAGCGGATCCTTTTTATTGTTCCGGATGGGGTTAAAGGAGCAGGTTGGCGGTGGGGGTGATTTGTTATCATGTACATTTGGCTTGTTAGTTTATAACGGGTTTTCTTTGCATACAGTAATTAAATATAATGTAAGTAAAGGATGTTGTCATTCTCCACTAAATGTTTATTGTGACTAACTACGGTCCTTATCTGAGCTGACCATCTCTGCACATGCCACCCCTTTTAGATGGTACGGTCCAATGGGTGGGGCTATAAAGGGTGGAATGTTGGGCTCATTTGGAAGAGAATAGTGTGGGAGACAGTCATTGGGGGATTTGATGTGGTCAACCATGTACCAAAGATGAATACATACCCACACCGGGTTGTATCAAGACGTTCTGCCTCTGTCTCCTTACTTGGTCGGGCCGCTCACTTGTCAGCCTTCACAAGTGGTGTCAGAAGTGGGATTTACCAAGTAAGGAGTTGGAAATGCCGAGGGAAAAAACCCGACCAAATGGAGGTGCCCGATGACGGGGTGGCTACGCATGGAGTTGACCAGGGGGCCACGGCTGGTGAACCAAGGGACAGGTTTGAGGAGCTGTCTGAGATGATGAAAGCACTCATGCAGTCTCAGAACCAGCAGGAGACGAACTGGCAAAGGCTTCAAGCCCAGCTATCTGAGATGAGAGCGGGGCCGCCAACAGAGCAAGGCAGTGATGAGGAGCGGCCCAAAAGAAGAGGGGACTTCGGTGATGATCTGGAGCAGACGTCTTCATCCAGGCGAAGGTCGCCAAGACGTCAGAGAGAACAACCGCTTCACCGCGAGCCAAAGTTGTGGCCACTGGGGCCAGATGATGACATTGAACAGTTCCTCACCACCTTCGAACGCATGGCCCAGGTCTGTCGTTGGGACCCAGAAGAGTGGGCTGTCCGATTGGTTCCCCTGCTGACTGGTAAAGCACGTAGTGCGTACGTGCTAATGGACATTAGAGACTCTGAGGACTACGAGCAAGTCAAAGCAGCAATCCTGGCCAAATATGAGATCACCGCTGACACCTATAGACGGAGGTTTCGTGCCCTCGACATCCAACAGGACGAGACCCCACGTGAGCTGTACGTCCGACTGAAGGACCTCTTCTGCAAGTGGGTTAGGTTTGAGACGTCCAGCATCAAAGACATTTGTGAGATACTCATCCTTGAACAGTTCCTCCGCATGGTGAACCCAGAGATGGGAAGAACACAGGGATCACCTACAACAGGTCCTCCATGCGATCCAAGCTGCTGGACTGACCATCAACCCCCGTAAATGCGCCTCTGCCAAGGAAGAGGCGGAGTACCTGGGCTACGTCATTGGGGGAGGTGTCATCCGCCCACAGCTGAGTAAGATCGAAGCGATTACCTCCTACCCCGTGCCAACTACAAAGAAGAAGGTAAAGACTTTCTTGGGGTTAGTCAATTGGAATCGGAAGTTCATCCCTCAGCTGTCAGAAAGAGCAGTTGTGTTGACCAACCTCACCAAGGCCTCGGTGCCAGCCAAAGTCCACTGGAACGAGGACTGTGACAGAGCTTTCAAGGACCTGAAGCAAGCCATTACCACTGAGTCAGTCCTTCACTCACCAGACTTTAATCAGCTATTCACCGTTCAGACAGATGCCTCAGGGGTAGGCCTTGGAGCGGTATTGCTGCAGGAAGTGGATGGGGAGCTGAAACCGGTGGTTTTCCTCAGTCGGAAGTTGTTGGACAGGGAGACAAGGTACTCGACCATTGAAAAGGAGTGCCTGGCGATGAAGTGGGCCATCGACTCCCTGAGGTACTACCTTCTCGGACGGCAGTTCATACTGGAGACAGACCATCGTGCACTTCAATGGCTTCACAAGATGGACGCAAACATGCGTATCGCGGGGTGGTACCTTGCCTTGCAGCCGTATAACTTTACGGTCAGGTACCGGCCGGGGAAGTCAAACCTGGTAGCTGACTGGTTGTCCCGAAGCCAAAACGGTTAGGACACTGTGCTTCCTGGGGAGAGGGGGAAGGAAATGTGACGAAGGTAACTTCGTCACTATGGACTGACGGCTTCGGGCCGGGTAATCTTGCACATGTGGGTTTGCACAGGACAAATGTCACTCAGCAGCACTTTAGTGAACAGTTTGCACTTTATTAGCGGGAGTTGCACAGTACAGTTAAACATTGCCTATTTGCACATTTTATACTATTTATTGATGTAGTGTGTATTAAATAATTCAACCGTATTAAATTGTGATGTTGTCTGGCAGACGCTGGTTAGGCTCTCGGCTCCACCTGGAAAGAAAGGGGAGTTATAGCGAGAGCGCCAAAGTGTTGGTTTGTGTAGATTGACAGCGGTTGAGATTATGTGCAAAGGATATGTTTAGCGTGTAAAAGTCATGATATAAAGTGCATTAATGGTACAAGTTACTCCTATAACAGTCAACATCATAACACTCACCACCGCCTGCTCTCCCGTCTCCGGTCCCAAGGTCCGTCATCGTAAAGGGTCCCCGGGAAACAGCGGATCCTTTTTATTGTTCCGGATGGGGTTAAAGGAGCAGGTTGGAGGTGGGGGTGATTTGTTATCATGTACATTTGGCTTGTTAGTTTATAACGGGTTTTCTTTGCATACAGTAATTAAATATAATGTAAGTAAAGGATGTTGTCATTCTCCACTAAATGTTTATTGTGACTAACTACGGTCCTTATCTGAGCTGACCATCTCTGCACATGCCACCCCTTTTGGATGGTACGGTCCAATGGGTGGGGCTATAAAGCGTGGAATGTTGGGCTCATTTGGAAGAGAATAGTGTGGGAGACAGTCATTGGGGGATTCGAT